>NC_069500.1:228492222-228792222 GCF_027579735.1 Bombina bombina | reverse complement strand
TAAGTTACAATTACACCTAACACTACACTATACTTTAATAAATTAATCCTATTTAAAACTAAATACTTACCTTTAAAATAAACCCTAAGATAGCAACAATGTAATTAATAATTACATTGTAGCTATTTTAGGACTTATATTTATTTTACAGGTAACTTTGTATTTATTTTAGCTAGTTAGTTAGTTATTAACTATTTAATAACTACCTAGCTAAAAGAAATACAAAATTACCTTTAAAATAAATCCTAACCTAAGTTACAATTAAACCTAACACTACACTATCATTAAATTAATTGAATAAATTACCTACAAATAACTACAATTAAATTAAATAAACTAACTAAAGTACAAAAAATAAAAAATGCTAAGTTAAAAAAATAAAAAAAATAAGTTACCAACATTTAAAAAATATTACAACAATTTTAAGCTACTTACACCTAATCTAAGCCCCCTAATAAAATAACAAAGCCCCCCAAAATAAAATTTCCCTACCCTATTCTACATTAAAAAGTTACCAGCTCTATTACCTTACCAGCCCTTAAAAGGGCCTTTTGCGGGGCATGCCCCAAAGAAAACATCTCTTTTGCCTGTAAAATAAAAATACAACCCCCCCAACATTTTATTTTAACTAGGTACTATTTAATAGCTATTGTACCTAGTTAAAATAAATTGAAAGTTGCCTGTAAAATAAAAATAAATCCTAAGATAGCTACAATATAATTATTTGTTATATTGTAGCTATATTAGGGTTTATTTTAAAGGTAAGTATTTAGTTTTAAATAGGATTAATTTAGTTAATAAAATAAATATTATTTAGATTTATTTAATTAATATTTAAATTAGGGGGGTGTTAGGGTTAGTGTTAGTCTTAGGTTTAGGGGTTAATAAATTTATTATAGGTGGTGACAGTGTAGGGGGGGCAGGATAGGGGTTAATAAATTTATTATAGTGGCGGCGGTGTAGGGGGGGGCATGATATGGGGTTAATACGTATAATGTAGGTGGCGGCGGGGTCCGGGAGCGACGGTTTAGGGGTTAATACATATATTATAGTTGCGGCGGGGACCGGGAGTGGCGGTTTAGGGGTTAACATATTTATTATAGCTTGCGGTGGGCTCCGGTAGCAGCGGTTTAGGGGGTAAACACTTTATTTAGTGGCGGCGGTGTAGGGGGGTCAGATTAGGGGTGTTTAGACACGGGGTACATGTTAGGTTGTTAGGTGTAGACAGCTCCCGTAGGAATCAATGGGATGTCTGGCAGCATCGAACATGAGCTTTCGCTATGGTCAGACTCCCATTGATTCCTATGGGATCGGCGGCGGGTTGAAAACCAGGTACGCTGGGCCGGAAAAGTGCCGAGCGTACCTGCTAGTTTTTTGATAACTAGCAAAAGTAGTCAGATTGTGCCGAACTTGTGTGCGGAACATCTGTAGTGACGTAAGAATCGATCTGTGTCGGACTGAGTCCGGCGGATTGAAGCTTACGTCACTATATTCTACTTTTGCCGGTGTCTAGGGCTTGATAACTAAGGCGAATCAGCCTCGCCACAAATACGCTGTGGAATTCCAGCGTATTTGAGGTTGACGGTTTGATAACTAGGGGCCTATGTGTCATGCAAACATAATATGACAGCAAACTAAAAGACAATCCATGTACTCCTAAAAGAAGTAGTATCCTTAATTCAGGCAAATTCAAATACACCTCAATATTCTATTCATACAGCACCGTTCCAAACACATTCTCTAAAAAATAAAAACATAAAAAACATTCTCTAAGAAATCATTTAAAAACAACTATCCACTACGCAAAACAAAACATTAACAGCTCTCACAAACTTTGAACAAACACAATCAACTTGAAAGGAAGCATATATACTTACACTCACTGAAACACAGCACTAAAAAATACCACATTCTGGGGCGGAGCCGGCTATTTGCTGATATGGACGTTTGTTGTTAATGCTCCGTAATTGAACTGGAACTGAGGGAGAATACTACAAGTTCAGATGTAACTGGACTCACAGAAATGACAGAAGAGTGATGGGAGGAATTGGGGAACAAAAACCACATACTATTAAGTGAGGAAAGGCTGTTATAGGCGAGATAAAGCCTCTCATCATGATGCGCCCCTGCTCTCTTGACTGGAAACCCCGCACTGGATAATAACTGCAACACTACCAGTCGGCTCAGTAGAGGAAAAGAGTGGACACTGGAAGGGCAGAGGAGACTTTAGAGGCCAGCAACAGGTACAGTGACCTCAGCATAAAATCATACAGTCAAATACGATATAGCCTTGCTCCAGACAACTTCCAGTACAAAATTGGAAGAGATATCTCTCAAACCTTCCCTATGGCAACAAGGAGAGTGCCTAGAGCTGACAAGGGTACACAAACACCTATTACATCTAATTCAAAGATGAACACCTTTTTCAAAGCAATACAATCGCCATCCCTGGAGGAAGATGACACCTCACAATTATCCCAAGAAGGGCAGCAGGAAACAACACCTCCTGATGGAGAAACCCCTATAACTAGAGCTGACCTCAAGGACTTGCCGACCAAAGCAGACCTCTCATCCTTTTTTTCAAAAAGTCAGTAAAATGCTGAAAGAAGGCATAACAGAAATAAAGAAAGATGTTGCCGATTTGGGAGGTAGGGTGGCCTATCTGGAGGAACTAGAGGAAGAGACTACATCCAATGTAGACTTACTTAATAGGAAAATAGACACCCAAGAGTCACAAATTGAATATCTACATTCTAAGCTTGAAGATCTCGACAACAGGGGCAGGAGACAAAATCTGCGCATCAGGGGTATCTCTGAAAAGATTACTAATGGCAACCTCCCCTCACATCTACAAAATATTTTCAAACAACTATTGAACGACCAGCAGCTACCAGACATAGCGGTAGACAGGGCGCATAGAGCATTAAGACCCATGCCACGAGAAGGTGAACCCCCAAGAGATATTATTCTGAGATTTCATAGATACACAGATAAAGAAATAATATTGAATGCCACAAGAAAGCAACAAACATTCACAATGGACGGGGATAAGCTTCAATTTTTCGCAGACCTCAGCCCTATCACTTTGCAAAGAGGCGAGATTCCTCATGCAACATCTGAGGGATCACTGTCTGCCCTATAAATGGGGGTTCCCTTTCAGCCTGAAAGTCCTGAAGTATAATAAACTCGCAACATACCGCTCATTAGAAGATTTGGAACACTTCTGCCAAGCACTGGGCATCCCTAAGCCTACCCTTCCCTCAATGGAGCCCTTAGACACCTCTGATCCACAAAGAAATGCAGCACAACCAAACCCTCAGCGTTTTCAATTGATAAAAGCGGCAAAAAAAAGATCCAGGGAGGATTAAACAAAACAATGGAAAGGGTCAGTGGACCTAGACCCCAGCTGAAGACGCATACCAGAACTTACTGAGCAATACCTCTAGGAGCAGAGCCTAGTCGTACAGAACTGTTCACTACAGCCATCTTGCAGCTATTCCTTTTGCTGAGAAGAACGTACATGGCTTTTCTTGTTCCTATGTCTCAAAAGTATATGAAAAATGACTTATCATGTTGTGGTTTTCCCCTCTCTCCCTATTAACCTTTTTTCTCTCCTTTACAGGTGCCTTCCAACCTTAAGAGGTTTAATTAACTCCCCTATGAACCCCATCTTTGTTTGGGATTGTTTTACAGGGAATTTTAGTTGTAAATTGTTTATGGTTTTACAGTTTATTATTTGGTTTTGTTGTAATTGCCGAATTAATGATGCTTTTGTATTTCTGACTTTCGATTGGGATTGTACCTTCCATTCATTTTCCTATCATAGGCAGAGGTGAGACTAAACAACACTTTTTCCTTACTCCTATTATACTTTTTGAGACTGTGACTGACAATTATAGACACTCCACGAATAAGCAGTGCCAACAATGTAAGGTAATAAAGTATGCCCCACAACACATGTACAGGTGCACAACCTAAAGAAATTAAACTAATCTCTCAAAATTGTAAGGGTCTAAACTCCCCTACCACTTAATTGGTGTAAGAAAGAAAAAGCAAACATTATTTTTGTCCAAGAGACCCATTTTGTCATTAATAAGGAACCTTAATTTAGATCTAGGGAATTCCCCATGTCATACCTCCACTTTACCACAAAGAAAAAGAATGGGGTAGGAATATTATTCCACAAAAGCACACATTTCCAACTCCTGGAGAAGTTTGTGGACAGGGAGGGACGCTATATCATACTAGTGGGCATGTTGTTTAATAGACCAGTCACTCTGGCCAACGTATATGCACCCAACACAGGTCAGGCTCACTTTTTGAAATTAGTCAGTAATAAACTTCTAGAGATACAAAAGGGTGCACTCCTCCTAAGGGAGGGACCTTAATGTAGCTCTGTTCCCAACCTTGGACTGTTCACATGTCCGCAGTGTCTCTACTTCCAAAACTAGGAACCTAATTATCAACATACTAAGAGGCCTCACCCTCTTGGACACATGGCGTACACTCCACCCCATCGCACATAACTACTCATGTTATTCTAACCCAGTCAAATCATATTCACTCATAGACTATTGGTTCATTAACCATAGCAATATGCCACTCATATCATACGCCCACATATCACCAATAACATGTTCTGACCATTCCTCGATATCGATCACAATGACCTGGCCATCAATACCTATACACCCATTCCTCTGGAGACTAGATGAGGCTATGTTACATGACCCCTTTGTTATAAAACAAACCAAGGAAGCTATGACAGAGTATTTTCAGTTGAACACTAATCCCATGACTTATACCCCAATGACTTGGTTCTCCCATAAAGCAGTCCTCAGGGGTTTATTGTTGAAACTGAAAGCTACGAAAAAAAGGTTCATCGTTAGCACAATTTTAATACAGAAATTACAAACTGACGAAAATGCACATAAAAGCAATCAAAGACAGGACCTATTGCAGGCGTTATCCATGTCACGAATACAGCTACAAAACTACTTACATAAAGAAGCATGTGTAAAAGCTCTGTATCTCAAGAAGATATATTTCCATGGTGGTAATAAGTCTGGAACTTTGCTTGCTAGGGCTTTAAAACGTAAATCACTACATTACTATATTCTTAGTATAACAGAGGAAAATGGTAATGAAATATCTGATTCAAATCTGATAGCTAACTCCTTTAAGAACTATTACGGGAAGCTTTATAATCTCCCCTGTGGTAGTCATACAATTCAAACAGAGTTATTAAAAAATTACCTTCAGTGCAGAGTTGAATAAAATTCAAGGAGAAAATTTAGATGAACCAATCAAACTTCAGGAAATATTAAAAGCTATTAATGACCTCCCAACACATAAAAGTCCAGGACCAGACGGGTTCTCAAAAAATATTATAAAACATATAGGGATATTTTGGCGCCACATCTTTTAGATTTATACACCTATATTGATGAGGCGAGCCACCTCCCTCCGGAATATTTAGAGACCCAAATTTCAGTTATCCCTAAGCCAGGTAAATCTCCTAAACTCCCCAGTAATTACAGGCCCATTTCTTTATTGAACACCGACCTAAAAATCTATACTAAAATATTAGCTAATAGGTTAAACAGAATCCTACCCCAAATCATTTATTCTGATCAGGCTGGCTTTGTACCTGGTTGGGAGGCCAGGGACAACACCATCAGATCGCTCCAATTAATAGATCATGCAAAACACACACATGCGGACATGGTGGTTATCTCCACTGATACTGAGAAAGTGTTTGATTGCCTAAATTGGGAATTTTTATTTGTTACACTGAGGGAGGTAGGGGTGGGGGAGGGTATGCTTTGTAGAATTCAAAGCCTGTACCACACACCAAAAGCAATGGTCAGAGTAAACAACATGATGTCAGACCCCTTCACGATACATAACGGTACTAGGCAGGGATGTCCGCTTTCGCCTATCCTATTTATAATTAGCATGGAGGTTTTCCCGCAGAAAATAAGATTAAACCCGCTAGTTTCTGGCATTAAAATAGGCCCATTAGAATGTAAACTCTCGCTATATGCGGACGACTTCTCTAACTTCAGGATTAATGAACAGAAATCCGAAATCTTAAACATCTCACTCCTGTCTCCGGAATTTCAGGCCCTACTACAATCCTGCACCCTTAAACACCAGCCAAAAGCGATTAAATATTTGGGGATATATCTCACACCAAACACAAAATCCCTCCTGGACCTTAACTTCAATTTAAAGGGACAGTAAACACCAGAATTTTTGTTGTTTAAAAAGGTAGATAATCCCTTTATTACCCATTCCCCAATTTTGCATAACCAACAGTTATAATAATATACTTTCTACCTCTGTGATTACCTTGTATCTATGCCTCTGCAAACTGCCCCCTTATTTCAGTTCTTTTGACAGACATGCATTTTTAGCCAATCAGTGCTTGCTCTTAGGAGCTTCACGTGCCGGAGCTCAATGTTATCTATATGAAACACATGACCTAACGCCCTGTAGTGGTGAAAAACTGTCAAAATGCTTTCCGATTAGAGGCAGTCTTCAAGGTCTAAGAAATTATCACATGAACCTCCTAGATTTAGCTTTCATCTAAGAATACCAAGAGAACAAAGCAAAATTGGTAATGAAAGTAAATTGGAAAGTTGTTTAAAATGACATGCCCTATTTAAATCATGAAAGTTTTTTTGTGACTTTACTGTCCCTTTAACACAATATCGACAGATCTAAAGATATGGAAATATCATCCCTTTTCATGGTGAGGGAGGGCTCCAAATTTTGAAAATGAAAGTCCTCCCTAGACTGCTATATGCAATACAAGCTGTTCCAATCACCTTATCACAGAGCTTTCTCACACAGACACAACACATTCTAAATACCTTTGTTTGGGGTAATATAAAGAGTAAAAAAGTCAACTATGTACAGACCAGTCAGAGAGGGAGGTTTGGGTCTGCCTAGGGTGGAAAACATATTACCAGGCTACGTGCCTACAGAGAATTATAGAATGGCACAGATGCGGGGACTGCAAGGCCTGGATCCCGATGGATTCTCACATACTTCACTCCCCCTCCCCTGGAGCCTTATGTTGGATTTCAGGGCAGAGTCTACCTCCCTGGTTAAAAGCCTACCCTCTATTATACCATGTGTTTGAATTATGGGATTTTCTGATAAAAAGGTTCCCAGGAGTATCGACACTTAGATCACCTCTGTCTCCCATCTCCCCGAATGCCGAACTCCTGGGAGGTGTGACGTTTGACAGAAACAACCTGACTAATTAGGAGATGGGCTACACGGTTCCCCTATACACTTTGGCCAGGGATGGTAAGCTCAAAAATATATCCGATCTTAAAGACATACTAGGTGGTGCTTTTGTTAAATGGTTAAAATATAACCAGATACACCACTTCCTCCACACACACCCATTTAAACAGTCACTCACAAGAAATCTAACCCCCTTCGAACAAACATGCACAATGAAAACTCCAGCACATCATACCCTATCGTGGACTAGGAAACTCCTAGTTAATGCACAGAACTCAAAACTCCCTGACTACACAGAACGGTGGCAGGGGGAATTGAAAAGGACATTCACAGAAGCAGACTGGAAAAGTATTTTTAATAACACAAGGAAATCTTCCTCTTTATCTAGATCCTTAGAGACAAATTACAAACTCTTGACTAGATGGTATCTGACAGTGACACCTGCCAGACTTAAAAGCATCTTTCCTGCCTCCTCTGACCTTTGTTGGAGGGGTTGTGGGGAAAGGGGGACATTAACACACATCTGGTGGGATTGCCCTAAATTGTCATTTTTTTGGAGAGGGCATCCAAAACATCATACAAGTTATATTGGGACAAGAGGAACAATACCAATTGGACCTAATGACAGCATTACTAAATCTGTTACCTAAGTGCAAGTGTAAATTAAGACTGCAACGAATCCAACTGATGTTGAACTCCACTAGATCCTTGATTGCTAGGCTCTGGAAGTCAGATCTGCCTGACCATAAGAGGATGGCACACTCACATGACTGACACATTAAGACTGGAGGAAAAAACAAGATGGGAATTTTCCTTGACTTAAAATTTATATGGGATGAAGTTCAACATGATCTACAGATAGATGGGAGGAGCCCTACACAGGATTCAGGAGTGACCTAGGAGTTTTAGTAATTATAGTGGAACCTTATAGAAGTCACGGTAGACATAGTCTCACCTCTGACCGACATACTTATGATGATCCCACAGAACGGTAATACCCTTAAGTGTCAACAGATAAATATTAGGGCAAGGGATATAATAGGATGTGAAGATATTGACATTTAATGCTCTTTTAAATTATTAATATTCGGCAATGTTTTAGTTGTTGTTATAGTGTTTTTGTTTTTGGTGATACTGTTTGTCACCACGCAATTGTATTTATTCTCACAGAGACTGGGAACCCAGTGTCTTCAAGTGGACTTATTATGGATATTTTAGTTTCAACTTGTTGCGACTTCTCACTTTACAAGATGTTGGATAGCAATTTCTGGGGATTAATTTTTTTTTTTTTGTAACAGTAATGTTATCTAATTGTACTAAGCTGTCAAGTAATGATAATAAAAAATAATAAATAAAAATAAAAAAATACCACATTCTGATAAAACACTATAAATAATTCAAATTCTATAACAACCTTTCATGCCATGGTTTTGTAAATTTTACACCGCAAAATAGTATGAAATCATGCTAATAATGCAAGCACTTTAGAAGATCAATAAACTCTAGTTACACATTTACAAATAACATCCCTACCCATGAATAGATAAAGATAACACACAAACACCTAAGTACTATATTCTGGTAAAGGTCAGAAAATAATGGCATTGCTACTGCTCTCTGGTTCCTTTTTGCATGCATAGGGCATGTTAAAAAAATCATATTTGTCACAAATAATTTGGGAAAAGCTTTAGAATTTGGCAGCAGTAACCAGTCACGTAGCCGTTACATGCTATAATAAGGATTCTAATAAATACACAATTATTTGATTTCATTTTTATATATAATTTGATATTTAACATTTTTGCAGCTCTCTGACTAAATATAACAATTTTATACAACAAAATGAAGTTTCTGAAAAGAATAATAATAATAATTTACACTAATAAATTAAAAGGACAGTTTACCCAAAAATGTTCTCGCCTTTAAATTTTTCCCAATGATCCATCTTACCTGATGGAGTGTATTTAATTGTCTACAAATAGCTCCTTCACCCCTATTTTGGCATTTGAAATAGCTGATTCAGCCTGTGGTATTCCCACTTATAGTAAAATAGTAAAATAGTAATATTTGTAAACTGGAGTCTCATCTATTGAATAGCCTAAGTAAACACAGCCAGAAGAAGAAATTACACTCTCCGTGGGGTACAGGATAGTTAAGTAATAAAATGACAATTTTCCATTGCTCTGTCTAAGCACTGAGCTCCAGTTTTCTAGACAAATATCAGATAAGGACAATGAGATATGCTATTACCTGAAACTCAGCCTATTGTAATAGGCTTTGGATTAAAAGCACAAAAAGCAGATACTTCATATATACAAATAAACCTGCAAATACAATTTCTCCTAAATTTGATACTATACAGCTGGTGTAACAAATCATTGAAAATACCTCAACATAAAAACAATTTTACAGTGTACTGTCCCTTTAAGGGCTGACCATTTATAATATGTATATCACATATATAACCTAGCCATTATTAGGAAACTTGTGTTATTTACCATTAAAATTCTACTTCTTTACTGTATCATAACTTGCATATATTTAAATGAGATCCATCACAGCATAAATAATATTACACAGCAATATGTTACCAGGTATATTAAAACTCTTCTGAATTACTCTACAAAAGAAACAGGCCCAAATACTTTAGATACATTTAATAACATACAGCGTATATTCTTTTCTTTTCTCTTTTTTCACAAACTCCTTGCATATTTTTTGGACATACTTAAATCAACCTATAAATCACTTGCCAGAAAAAGCTAAATTTACGCTTACCTGATAAATTTCTTTCTTTCCGGATATGGTGAGTCCACGATGTCATCAATTGCTAGTGGGAATATCACTCCTGGCCAGCAGGAGGAGGCAAAGAGCACCACAGCAAAGCTGTTCAGTGTCAGTCCCCTACCCACAATCCCCAGTCATTCGACTGAAGGAAAATGGAAAAAAGAAATAACACAAAGGTGTAGAGGTGCCTGAGGTTTAGTCAAAAATAACTGTCTTAAAGGGACACTGAACCCAATTTTTTTCTTTCATGATTAAGATAGAGCATGCAATTATAAGCAACTTTCTCATTTACTTCTATTATCAAATTTTCTTCGTTCTCTTGCTATCTTTGTTTAAAGAAAAAGGCATCTAAGCTTTTTTTTGAGTTCAGAACTCTGGATAGCACTTTTTTATTGGTGGATGAATGTATTCACCAATCAACAAGGACAACCCAGGTTGTTCACCAAAAATGGGCCGGCATCTAAACTTCCATTCTTGCATTTAAAATAAAGCTACCAAGAGAATTAAGAAAATTTGATAATAGGAGTAAATTAGAAAATTACTTAAAATGTCATGCTCTATCTGAATCACAAAAGAAAAAATTTGGCTTCAGTGTGCCTTTAAATTTAAGGGTAGGGTCGTGGAAAGAAAGAAATTTATCAGGTAAGCATAAAGTTTTCTTTCCTAAGATATGGTGAATCCACAACGTCATCAATTACTAGTGGCAACCAATACCCAAGCTAGAGGACATATGACTAGGGAGGGAGAACAAGACAGGCAGACCTAAACAGAAGGCACCACCACTTGAAGAACCTTTCTCCCAAAAGAAGCCTCCCAAAAGTATCAAATTTGGAAAAAGTATGCAGAGAGGACCAAGTTGCCGCCTTGCAAATCTGGTCCACAGAAGCTTAATTTTTGAAAGCCCAAGAAGACGAAACAGCCCTAGTGTAATGAGCTGTTTTTCTCTCAGGAGCCTGCTGTCCAGCAGTCTCATAAGCAAAATGAATCGTACTTCTCAACCAGAGAGAAAGAGAACTAGCAGTATTTTTATGACCTTTACTGAGAAACACACGAACAGGGCAGAGGACTGACGAAAATCCTTAGTCGTCTGTAGGTAGAATTTTAGAGCGCGCACAACATCCAGGTTGTTGTTCTAAGTGTTTTTCCAACATATTAATGGTTGTCACCATTTTAAATAACTAGGCTGTTTTAATTGAGAAATTTTGTTTTTTTCCTTTTAATTAATGACGTTGCAGCCCAAGCAGTCCTTTGAGTGCATATGTGGTATAGCTTTAACACGATGGGTGAGATTACATATACACTCATGTACCTTTCCTTTTGTACTTTTCCTCTTTTATTTTATTTTTTATTATGTGTTAGCCAATTTATTGCACTACCTTACCCTATATGTAACGTTTTTATAATCAGCGTTTTATAAGCAGTTTGAGAAACTCATGTTCATAATGCCATATAGTGACCATCAGCTTGCTTATCATTATTTTACATCATCATTGTTACTTCCTTTCATTTACTGTTTTCGATGTATCATAAACTACTGGCTGATGCAAGTTATACTACAATGTTGATTGACACTTTCTATTGCCAATCAAATCTTGATCTTGAGAACCAATAAACGTTGAGGGGCATATCCAGAATGGTCTATAAACAGACACCTCTTACCGCCTCGCAAACCCCCTCTGAGGAAGCGTATGAGAAACGCAGCATCAGGGGTTTCCTTATTTTAATTGCGCTCCTTGTGGCTTAATTTATAATAATATATAGCAAATTTATTTAGTTAAAATTGTAAAAGTACTCTGTTGATATTTATACCATATTCTCGCCAGACTTAGGGGTGGGAAGGCCTCACTATGAGAAGTGTGTTGTAACAAGTATATCCGCATCTGCTGCCTAATTAATGGCTGACATGCTTTAGTTTCAATGTGTCTCTAACTACGATGATTGTTAGTAAATAATGTTGGTTGCGCTATGCAACAGATAATAAAATACCAACCTAACTCTATTAGAATTTGTTAGATTCGCTTTATACCTGAGATTTATGTATATGCTACAATTCAGTATCGTTAGTCAGCTGTTCATTTAGCTGTGATCAGACTGCCGCTTGTGTCAAATAATACAGAATTGGTGGACTCTGCTGCAAACAGGCTACGTATATATTACAGCACTAGGGTAACATCAGGGTTAATAACAATACCGGTGATACCTCTATATGTGAGTTCAGTGAATACAGAGATCAGCATGATATTAAATATATTGTAATAATATATCTTTCAATGGTAAATGTTAAACCCGGTGTTGAAATAAACAGCGGAGATTCAGCTGTTACTTGTTTGGATGATACTAATACTTACCACCATATTGGCCTTATTACCACATAGCGTTCCAAAATTAGCAAATAGTTTAATATATATTGAGTAGAGTTATTGACCATAATATAAACAGTTATTCTACAAGCGTGTTACATTATACATAGATGCAATCAAATCTAATATTATAAATAATACCATATGGGATAATATATCTGTAATATTGGCTATATTACTCTTATGTAACAAGGCATTCGGTAGAATAAAGTGATTAAACCTTACTTGTTTAACTTTCTACTTAATACATATTCTACAGTCTAAGTATTAAACATTTCATGGTCTTTTCACTCTTTGCTACACATACCATTCCTAGGATTGCCAGCTGTGACTCCCACTTCCTTCAGCATACATATTGACATCTGTGACCTCAGTAGTTTTCACCCAATAAACTAAGATTTTAATTTGTGAAACCCTGTGTTGATTTGAGTTACTCTTTATTTATTTTTAGTACTTTATTATCAGTTGTGTAAAATTGAGCAAAGTATACTAAAATATATGATTTCAATAGCTCTAGGCTGTCTGGTTTATCAAGCCGAAGTAAGGCCAATTTACTTTATACCAGTTCAACCCTAGTTTATACCATATTTATGTTATAAAGAGGCGAGTTAGCTCAACACTGACTGATATTTTAGTATCCTTTAAATAACGCTATATACTAATAACAGTATTTTGTACACACAGGAGAAGTGTTTTTAACTTTTGCGAGTTGGCAGCAAGATATTTATATATATATCTGCTGTCTCTTAATCAATAATAAATAAAAGTTATTTTTTAACTATACCCTTTTTCTTTCACTATGTAATCTACATCCTTATAAGCGCATGGAAGCATACTTTCTTTGGACGTTCCCGCCTCTGTGTGGCTATGCCCTTATAACTATAAAGAGATTACAACTGCTGAAACCCATGCTGCCCGTAAATTCACTTCACACATCTGGTGTTTTACATCTACGGTGCCGGCAGATCATATACTGCCGTAAATCGGATAATCTGGAAAGGTTCAGAAATGTGCGGAAATAGACATGTTTGGAGTTGCAAATGACTTACGGCAGTATATGAACTGCCGGCGCCTAAGAAAAAAAAAGTTTAATCACCCATAAATCACTAACCCGCCTCTAAAACATACGTCAAAACCACTATATCCGCCATCCCCCCACTTCACAATTAATAATAAAATGTATTAACCTCTAAACCGCCATCCCCCCACAACGCAATCTCTCTATTTAAACTATTAACCCCTAATCCGCCAAACCCCACATCGCAAACTAGCTAATAAATGTATTAACCCCTAATCCGACATCCCCCCACAACGCAAAGTACCTATCAACACTATTACACCTAAACTGCCATGCCCCCACAACGCAAAGTACCTTATTACCCTATTAACCCCTAATCCGCCAACCTCCCACATTGTAAACTACCTTTTAAAACTATTAACTCCTAAACCGCCACCCCCCACAATGCAAAGTATTAATATAATCACTAAGCCCCCTAACCTAACACCCCTTAAATTAACCCCAATTAACTACAACTACATTAAAAAAAAAAACTACCTTTAAAAATTAATAAAAATTACCAAAAATAAAAAAATATATCTTTACATAAAAAACAACCTGTTTAAATAAAAAATATCCTAAGATTAAATGAAAATAAAAAATCTTATATTACAAAAAATAAAAAAAATCTAAGATTACAGAAAAAAATAAAAGAAATTATCCAAAATAAAAATATGTCAACCTTATCTAATCAATTTATTGAAAACTATCAACATACCGATTTCAAACCTAAGTCCAATTTTAATCCACCAAGAAGGATAAAAATCACATATTAATATTTTTCAATCAATGGTTCTGAAGGTCCCCAAAAACCTCAAATATAGAGACAATTTGAGTTCAGATGAACAACATGCGCTTAAAACTTTGATGAATAACAAGAATATAGTGATCTGCCAGGTGGACAAAGGGGGTGGAATAATCCTACAGAATGTTGTGGACTGTATTGCAGAAGCTGAACGTATTGTTAATGATAAAAGTTATTTTCGGACCCTACCTAATGACCCTATTATCATTTTTTTCCAAAAAATTACATTCTTTTTTACAGGAAGGTTTGAAAGGAGGTATTTTAACTAAAAAAAGAGACTATTTATATCAAAAAGTCCCCAACACAGACTTCTACTATCACTAGGCTGACCATACGTCCCGTTTTGAAAGGGACAGTACCGTTATTTTATGTTTCTTCCCCTGTCCCGTCGTTTCTTTAATAATATTCATTTTGTCCCGTTTTGAGGGTTAACAGACCGTGCGGCCAGCGCAAGTGTCATTTTTTAGCACACACACCACTTACTAAACATTTTTAAATTCTCCGCCGGCGGGGAGGGCAGTTTTTTTTTAACTGCAGGGTTGGGGTTGGGTGGCCGTGCCCACATAATCCACAGCACCGTGTCTATGCCGTCCACGCTCAAAATTAGGGGCGTGATCATTGAAAGCAAGTGACAGCAGATCAGTACTCAGTCGTGAGCTGTCAGACTGAGCTGAAGAGAGAGACTGGTCATGAGAGGGAAGTTAGAACTACTAGCTAGTACCTAGTAAGGACAGGAGTCAGACTAGATCAGTCATCATCTGATATGATGATCATTTGCCTCTGCCATCATCCGATTTAGTGGCTGACCATCCCCAGAGAGATAATTCTTGCCATCTTCTTGTGTCACAGTGTGAACATACAAACATAGTGATCAAGTAGATCAATTGTCTAAGTTCTGAAAGAGTTGTGCACGGCCAAGGTAAGACCAGTGTCTGTGCCTGTCAATCCATTTAATTGTCATTAATTATGCTTATTATTATGCTGTTGCAGTGCTGGTTGTACATAACGGTTATCATTTTTCTCAGTTCTTCCACCATGTAACAATGATTTTGGGCAACTCAGCAAAAAAAATATACAACTACTAGTACAGATCTTTAAACCAAACGCCTGTTCAGAGGCTACTCTTTTACCCTTTAAAATGAGTTAATATGGGAGAATTTACCTTGACAACATAGAGGATAATTTGAATTTTGGAAACCTTGAGTTAAGGGCATGTGATTAAAAAATATACACATGTCACATTCCCAATTTAAATCATGGGAACATTGTGAAAACACTGTGGATTGGTATTTAGATGTTATAGCTCTACGTCTACCTAAAAGAATTTGTATGAGTTCTTCTCTAACTGAAGGATAATTGTTGGCTCAATTGTTTATATTCATGTCATAAACTTTTTTTCCTATGAATAAAGAATATTAACCCCGTCCCGTTTTTGACATCTCAATGTCCCATTTTTGTCTCAAGGAAATATGGTCAGCCTAACTATCACTTACCTAAAATGCATAAGAAAGCCTATAATTCCCTGGACATCAGATAATAGCTGGTATCGGCAGTCTTACGGACCACCTTTCAGCTTAAATTGATTCTTTCCTGCAGAAACAGGTAGTAGCATTGCCTTCATTTATTAGAGACTCCTCTGATTTATTGACAAAATATTTTTTTTTAGAAATTTACTAGTGATGTGAGCTCCCTTTATTCTAATATTCCCAACGATAAAGGAATATTAGCCATCCAATCTTATTTAAAAACAGATATATACATGATTTGTAGACAACAAAACTATATTAGTGAACTCATTCATTTCATTTTCCATCACAATTATTTTAAATCTCAGGGGTGCTTTTATCTACAGAACAAGGGTACGGCCATGGGCACCAGAATATGCCCCCAGTTTTGCGAACCTTTATATGGGACATTTTGAGGACGCTTGTATTTACAATTCTCCCATGGGGGCAAGTCTGGTGTTCTATGGCCGCTACATTGATGATCTGATCTTTTTATTTAAAGGTACTTTTTTTGAAGCTTTCACATTTGCAGACTCTCTTAATATTAATAATTATGGTCTTGATTTCACGAGTAATATCCAATCCACAGTTATAGATTTTTTGCATCTGACACTCTCATTTTCATATTCTAGAAGAAAGCAAATAGAAAAGGGCGCCTCCTAGTGCAGATAAACCAAACAAACGTCACCACAGATTCAAACCCACAAGTGCCCAGGGTACTCACATTCATAAAAGCACTAACAAGTGCCAAACACACAGACTGGGCTGTTAGTATTGGCCCAGCTCACTATATGAGGCTGATTGATGTGTTCTGGAATAGCGCTTGGCTACAAAGACTCCAAAAGAATGTTAGCATTGATTTATTATTTTATGTATCGAATTAGGTTCTCATTGGCCTCACAGTTAGCCTTAATATAAGGTATGGCTACACCGTTCTATATTATTGAGATCCAAAATTGAGGTTTAATATATTTTTTTAATGACATGTAGCCTAATATAAATAGGAGCCCCATATAATCTCTTGACTATTTATATGTATATGTATGCTTGCTATTTGTTAGCGCTCTGTCAATTGTGAAAACTATGTATCGCATTTGCTATGGCCTTATTTGTACACCTGTTTCTGTTTTGTTTTACTTGTATCTGATTGGTGTTTGTCCATTTAAATAAGACTCCGTCTGCTGCACAGCATTATATGCCTCAAGAAACGGCGCAGGGGTCGCAGAGAAACGCGTTGCATTGTGATGCTACTTTATTGTAGTATTGTTTTTATATTTCATTATATTATATTTTTTATTCATATAAAATACTATTTTTATTATACCGTTTAGAAGCAGCATTCTTTTGGAGTCTTTGTAGCCAAGCACTATTCCAGATCACATCAAACAGCCTCATATAGTGAGCTGGGCCACTACTAACAGCCCAGTCTGTGTGTTTGGCACTTGTTAGTGCTTTTATGAATGTGAGTACCCTGGGCACTTGCGGGTTTGAATCTGGGGTGATGTTTGTTTGGTTTATCTGCACTAGGAGGTGCCCTTTTCCATTTGCTTTCTTCTAGATCTATCATACCTTTGTTGGTTTTCGAAAGGAGCAGCCCGCAGCATAGTGCAGTGTGCTGGGACACTGTGTATTCTCAGATTGTTCTCCTAGGCATATCTCTGCCTTTGGGATATGTGAGTATCCATCGTTCTATCTATTTATAGTCCAACTTGATTGTATTGGCTACACTAGGGGGTGCCCTTCTTGTCTCTTTTTATGTTCCAGTTTCCTCCGATTAATGATTTTGGAAAGAGCTGACCCTTTGGAAATTCAATTCTTTGATATATGGACTTTCCACTACAGAATGAGTAGGACTCATTTGGGACATTTGATACACTACTAAGTACAAGTTATTGATTTATGTGTTTTTGATTGTTTATTTATTCACATTATTCACTTACGGGTTTATTTAATTTATTTGTTTATTTATATGTGTGAAAAACTTTATTTGTCAATCTGATTTAGTAAAAGTATCTAGTTGTTTTAACATTCAGAATAGTTAGGGCGATTAATATTAGTTACTTTTTTTATTATTTTCACACTTATTCACTATTTTCTTGTTTATATATTATATATTCTGGTTATTTAAATATACTCTCTACTATAGAAAGAGTTAATAAGAGAAGTATCTATCAACCCAGAATTGGGAGTTCAGAACCAGGTACCACCAGTCCGCTTTCTATTAAACAATTGTTTTCTCAATTGGAAGACTATATTAAAATTGAACATAGACACTGGTGGGACCTAGATTCTCTTAAAAAATATTGTGATAAAAAGCAAATACCAAGGGGATTGAGAATTCTTAAGAATTGCTCGTTCAAAGAAGATGAGGAATTATTGATCAAGTGGTTTACAGCCCTTGATAAATGTTCATTTGATTTGATTGAAATATTAATTGCACATAGGGAGAAATTGGTTAATGACATTGGCCAAAAGATTGAGAATACACAAAAAATGTTAGAAAACTTCAAAGATCATTCTGAATATAATAGACTTAATGCTAGGACTATTAAGGTGACGGATGAATTCCAAGATGAACTCATCCTAAGGAAAAACAAAAAGAAAGTTAGAGATGAGGAGGATTATGCTAGGGGGATAGTCTATTCTTCTAACAAAATAGATAAAGCTGAGAGTAACGAACAAACCTTGGACAAATGTTCAATATAAAATTAGAAACAGACAGCACAAAAATAATCATTAAAAAAATAATACCAGTTCTCATCCACAAAAAAGGTATGATGAGATTGGTGGGCAACAGAAACAATATAGTACATCTGGGAGCAGGGTACATCATGATATACAATTAGAAAATAGATTTACACCTCTTTTAGAGCAACCAAATGATTACTCTAACAGGCCCATTAATCATCAAAATAGGATAAACTATAATTCAGGAAGGACATACCAACATACACACCAGCAGTATTTCCCATATAGAAACTTTAGGAACGAGAGACCAAATAACACTCCCCACTTCCCAAATAATAATCCACCAGAAAATAGGGAAGTCATAAGACAAGGAACATCTAATTCTCCTAACCCCCATTTTTTAGTGGACACGATACCATTAGCCCCATTGTGGAGAAAAGATGGACAGTCTGCCACAAACCAACAAATAGGCAAAAACAAAAAGAGCATACACAAACGGGGAAGGAGGGGAAGGGGACATACCACCAAGGAAAAGAAGTTAGAACAATTAGGCAAAGGGATATTCAACCTCTCTAATAGATCTTTAGATGATAATGAGATAAGAATATTAGGTAAAGGATTAAGTTTTTGTCCCTCTAAATCACACCAAATATTTAAACTGTTTGTTGATCTCAATAAATTTACAAGTAATACACATCTAATATATATAGATCCAACTGATCTACAGATGAACTTTTTGAAGGTATTATTCATACTGATCTAGTCGCACTTCTAATTTTAATCCTAAAAAAAGAGGATGTAGCCTATTTAGAGTTATTTCAAAGTCTAGTCATGGAAGATTTTGAAAAACTACCTAAATATCATTGGAAACATAATAACACTTGGCCCAACGAACTTAGAGCTTTGGATAGGCTAGCATCAGATGATAGTATCATAATACACCAGGCCGATAAGGGAGGTGGGATTGTAATCCACAATTATGAAGACTATGTTATTGTAGCCCAACTTATTTTGTTGGATCAGGAATACTATAAAGTGGAGTTGATCCATCTTAGTAGCAATGAAGGTATTATTAATAATAAAGAGAAAAATTATCTGGCCCCTGGGAACCCTAATACTCTTTATTACTATAATTTGCCGAAGATAAATAAGAGCTTATCTACACCTCCTGGTAGACCCATTATCGCTGGCATAAATAGTATGGCTGATAAATTATCAGCATACTATCGGCTAGATTATGAGTTTTGCGTTATGAAGGATTCAGTACTAGCTTGCACGTTATTGTCACCGCTCCCTTTCCTACAGCGCTGGTATTACAGGTTTTTACAAACCCTGCATTAAAAGGCAAGAAGTGAGTGTAGAGCAAAACTGTGCTCCATACCGCACTCCAATACCAGCACTGCTTAAGTCAGCGGTGAGCTGGTTGTACATGCTCATGCACGATTTCCCCATAGACATCAATGGGGAGAGCCGGCTGAGAAAAAGTCTAACACCTGCAATAAAGCAGCGTAAAGCTCAGTTAATCCAAATGATCCAATCAGCCAATAGAATGCGAGCTCAATCCTATTGGCTGTGGCTGATTGGAAGGATGAAGATAGAAGATGCCGTCTGGGTGAAGACTTCTGCCTGTCTGGAGGACCACTTCTGCCGGCTTGGATGAAGACTTACCCCAGCTTTGTTGAGGAGTGAGGACTTCTTGCCGCTTGGATAAAGACTTCTCCCGGTAAGTGGATCCTCTGGGGTTAGTGTTAGGATTTTTTAAGGGTGTATTGGGTGGGTTTTACTTTTAGGTTAGGGCTTTGGGCCACAATAGAGCTAAATGCCCTTTTAAGGGCAATGTCCATCCAAATGCCCTTTTCAGGGCAATGGGGATCTTAGGTTTTTTTAGTTAGGGTTTTATTTGGGGGGTTGGTTGTGTGGGTGGTGGGTTTTACTGTTGGGGTGGTTGGTTGTATTTTTTTTTTACAGGTAAAAGAGCTGATTTCTTTGGAGCAATGCCCAGCAAAAGTCCCTTTTAAAGGCTATTGGCAGTTTAGTTTAGGCTAGGTTTTTTTTTATTTTGGGTGGGCTTTTTTATTTTGATAGGGCTATTAGATTAGGTGTAATTAGTTTAAAGATCTTGTAATTTGGTTTTTATTTTCTGTAATTTAGTGTTTTGTTTTGTTTTTTCAATTTAGCTAATTGTATTTAATTTAGGGAATTGTATTTAATTTAGGGAATTTATTTAATTGTAGGGTTAGGTTAGGTGTTAAGACAGATTAGGTTTTATTTTACAGGTTAATTTGTATTTATTTTAGCTAGGTAGCTAGTAAATAGTTAATAACTATTTAGTAACTATTCTACCTAGTTAAAATAAATACAAACTTGCCTGTGAAATAAAAATAGACCCTAAGCTAGATACAATGTAACTATTAGTTATATTGTAGCTAGCTTATTTTACAGGTAAGTATTAAGTTTTAAATAGGAATTAGTTAGTTATTAATTGTAGGTTTTCTTTATTTTAATTATATTTGTTAGGGGGGTTAGGGTTAGTGTTAGGTTTAGGGGTTAATAAATTTAGTATAGTGGCGGCGACGTTAGGGGCGGCAGATTAGCGGTTAATAAATGAAGATCGGTGGCGGCGATGTTAGGGGCAGCAGATTAGGGGTTAATAATATGTAACTAGTGTTTGTGAGGCAGGAGTGCAGCGGTTTAGGGGTTAATATGTTTATTATAGTGGCGGCGATGTCCGGAGTGGTAGATTAGGGGTTAATATTTTTATTATAGTGTTTGCGATGCGGGAGGGCCTCGGTTTAGGGGTTAATAGTTAGTTTATGGGTGTTAGTGTACTTTTTAGCACTTTAGTTATGAGTTTTATGCTACAGCGTTGTAGTGTAAAACTCATAACTACTGACTTTAGAATGAGTTACAAATCTTGACGGCTGTACTGCTCACTTTTTGGCCTCCCAGGACAAGCTTGTATTACTGGCACTATGGAAGTTCCATTGAAAATAGACTATATGCAAATTGTGTAAGTTGATTTGCGGTAAGGCCAAAAAACTGTGCGGTGCCCCTAAATCTGCAAGACTCGTAATAGCAGCGATAGTAAAAAAGCAGCGTTATGAGCCTTAATGCAAGACTTGTAATCTAGCCGATTGACTTTTATTTACAAGGATATGTAATTCAGTTATATTCATATGTTAAAGACACAACATATCTTATATCTAAATTGTCAGGGATAAAAAATGTGACAACTACACTTGGTTATCATGTGATGTCAGCGCTCTCTATTCTAATATCACACATAGTTTGGACTTAAAAGCAGTGGAGCAATATTTAAATGAAGATCCTTTAATGTCCACCAAACAGAAAGACTATCTTATATCATTGGTTGATTTCATATTAACCCACAATTATTTTAAATTTTTAGATGATTTCTATCTACAGATCAGAGGAACGGCCATGGGTATCAGATTTGCACCAAGTTTTGCTAACCTTTTTATGGGCGTTTTTGAAGATAGGTATATATATTATACTAGATGGGGGTGCAGCCTGGTATTCTATGGCCGTTGTATTGATGATCTGCTTTTTATTTGGAATGGTTCAGCGGAATCTATTGATATATTTATAAAAAAGAGATCAATGATAATGATATGGGACTAAATTTTACATGGAATATACAGTAAGATCATATTGACTTTCTTGATGTCTCTTTATTATGGGACCCTAATGGCATAGTCCAATAATGCACTTTCTTTAAGTCTGTTGATAGTAACAACTTTCTAGATTTCTATAGTAATCATTATTCCAGTTGGAAATTGAATATCCCTTATAGTCAGTTTTGGCGTATTTGCCGCAACTGTACAGAATAGGGCACCTTTGACACCCAGAGTAATATTCTTAAAGAGAGGTTCACAGAAAAAAACAACCCAGAATCTATTATAGAAGCAGCTTTCACGAGAGCTAGGGAACTCAATAGGGATGATCCTTTTGTGAATAGAACTAAGAAACTGGATGCTTCTCCTATGAAGACATCATTTATCACCAGGTACAACTCTAATCATAAAAAAATCAAAAAGATAGTATCTAAACACTGGAATATTTTATTGAGGGATCCTATTTTCAAACAGATTTTAGAACAATATCCAACCTGTATGTTTAAGAGAGCTGTCACATTAAAAGAAAAATTAGCCCCCAGTAAGGTGGTGATGTGCAAACGCACAGGTAAGAAGGCCATACAGATTTCATCTATAAGAAATAAAAAGAATAAATTAAAAAGAGTCTCTTATCAATGTAAACACAGTAGATGCCATATGTGTGAATATATCACAGATGGGACTATGAACATTAAATTTCATAGCACTGGAGAAATGTTTGATCTCCCACAAAGAATTACTTGTGATTCCTCATATCTGTATTACTTTTATTTGTGGCCTACAATATATAGGTCGCATCTGTAGGAAAGCGTGTCGTAGATGATCTGAGCACCTTACCTTAGGAACATCAAAAGCGGCACCAACAAATATAGTACATTGAGACACCATGCACACAGACATGGTACTGGTCATTGTCAGATGACAATTGCACCTCTGGAGGTGATATTACCAAACAAGTTCAATAATAGAATGTCCTGATTACGCCAACGCAAAACATATTGGATATACAAATTTGGGTCTCTTTATCCAGATGGTTTAAATGAAGTTATAGACACTGCAGCTTTTTGAATCACTTATTCATATAGGTCACTAGTTAATATCTTAGTTAATAAAATACTTGTATGCCCTTAGAGGTTTGTAAGTATAAGTCACATTTTAGATTGGTGTTAGTTTTATTTATGAGTAACAACATAATTTCTTTATATAAAGTAAAATGTATTGTTTAGCACTTTTTTCAATTAATTTTAATCCTATATCGATATATGTACAATGTGATAATTTTATGCACATTTTATGTTAAATATGTTCTCATTGGTCACTTTAGACAAACCTTTATAATGAATTGGGTTATTATCGTTTATTTTTCAATTTGTATTTAATATATTGAAGTTTGATATTTGATCACTGAATTATTTAATATTCACATCTATTATATAGTTAGTTCATTGAGTGAAGGTTAGCTCAACGAGTGAAGGATAACACTTACTGCACAAGTTTCTTTTCAAAGCCCATAAACGTCAACATAGGGGGCGGTCTATTTGAGTATGTCATAGAGGAGGGCATTCTGTAGTGAAGAGTAGCACTATATTGTATTAACTAAATTGAAAAGCCCACAATACGTCAGTTAAGAGGGTATATAATTGTAGTGAGTCACAAAGGAGGGCGTGGCTTAAAATCCATAGTAACTCACGCTCAATGCTTTAATTGATCTGTGTTGGTCAGCAAAAGGATTATACACTTGTTTTATAATCGTACTGACCTGTTATATACAAACGTAAATAACAATCGCTTGTTGACTGGCCCCTATTTTTGTTAGCATTGATTTATTATTTTAGGTATCAAATTATAGGGAAAGTAAAGAACGCAACGAAAGTAGCCTTATTTAACCCCCTATAGCGCTACCATTACAAGTTTAAAAAAACCCGGCTTGTGCGGGCGATATGGAGATTTTGAGCCAGCAAAAAAAAGTCTAACACCTGCGATAGTGGAAACAAAAGCTCCGTAATGCAGCCCCATTGATGTCTATGGGGAAAAAGGAAACTAATGTTTAAACACCCTAACATAAACCCTGAGTCTAAACACCCCTAATCTGCTGCCCCTGACATCGCCGACGCCTGCCTACAGTTATTAACCCCTAATCTGCCGCTCCCGATCTCGCCACCACCTAAATAAAATGATTAAACCCTAATGTGCCGCTCCCGGTATCGCTGCCACTATACTAAAGTAATTAACCCCTATTCCGCCGCATCCCAACATCGCCGCAACTATATTAAAGTTATTAACCCCTATTCCGCCGCTCCTCAACATCGCCGCAACTAAATAAAGTTATTAACCCCTAAATCTCTGGCCTCCCACATCACTACCACTAAATAAACCTATTAAACCCTAAACCACCAGCCCCCCACATCGCAACAACCTAAATTAAAACTATATTAACCCCTAAACCTTACCCTAACCCTAACACCCCCTAACTTTAACATCATGAAATTAGATCTAAATTAAATTTACAATTATTAACTAAATAATTCCTATTTAAAATTAAATACTTACCTGTGAAATAAAACCTAAGGTAGCTACCATATATATATATTATTTCTCCAACATTGGTGTGTCCGGTCCACGGCGTCATCCATAACTTGTGGGAATATTCTCCTCCCCAACAGGAAATGGCAAAGAGCACAGCAAAAGCTGTCCATATAGTCCCTCCTAGGCTCCGCCCACCCCAGTCATTCTCTTTGCCGTTGCACAGGCAACATCTCCACGGAGATGGTGAAGAGTATGTGGTGTTTAGTTGTAGTTTTTTATTCTACTATCAAGAGTTTGTTATTTTAAAATAGTGCTGGTATGTACTATTTACTCTGAAACAGAAAAGGATGAAGAGTTCTGTTTGTGAGAGGAATATGATTTTAGCAGCAGTAACTAAAATCGTTTGCTGTTTCCACATAGGACTGTTGAGATGAGATAACTTCAGTTGGGGGAAACAGTTAGCAGACTTCTCTGCTTAAGGTATGACTAGCCATATTTCTAACAAGACTGTGTAATGCTGGAAGGCTGTCATTTTTCCCCTCATGGGGACCGGTAAGCCATTTTCTTAGTCTCAAACAGAATAAAGGGCTTAATATGGGCTATAAAACTGGTAGACACTTTTATGGGCTAGATCGATTGCTTTATTTGGGCATTTTATACAGCTTGAGGTTAAAATTCACACTTTATAACTTTGGGGAAGTTATTTTCACGGCAGGCACTGGCTTAGACACCTTCCCAGTCAGGAAGGGCCTTCTTTGTAGTAGGCAGAGCCTCATTTTCGCGCCATTACTGCGCAGTTACTTTTGAGAGCAGGACATGCAGCTGCATGTGTATGGGTCTGGAAATACACTGTGTGCAGAATTATTAGGCAAATTAGTATTTTGACCACATCATCCTCTTTATGCATGTTGTCTTACTCCAAGCTGTATAGGCTTGAAAGCCTACTACCAATTAAGCATATTCGGTGATGTGCATCTCTGTAATGAGAAGGGGTGTGGTCTAATAACATCAACACCCTATATCAGGTGTGCATAATTAATAGGCAACTTCCTTTCCTTTGGCAAAATGGGTCAAAAGAAGGACTTGACAGGCTCAGAAAAGTAAAAAATAGTGAGATATCTTGCAGAGGGATGCAGCACTCTTAAAATTGCAAAGCTTCTGAAGCGTGATCATCGAACAATCAAGCGTTTCATTCAAAATAGTCAACAGGGTCGCAAGAAGCGTGTGGAAAAACCAAGGCGCAAAATAACTGCCCATGAACTGAGAAAAGTCAAGCGTGCAGCTGCCAAGATGCCACTTGCCACCAGTTTGGCCATATTTCAGAGCTGCAACATCACTGGAGTGCCCAAAAGCACAAGGTGTGCAATACTCAGAGACATGGCCAAGGTAAGAAAGGCTGAAAACGACCACCACTGAACAAAACACACAAGTTGAAACGTCAAGACTGGGCCAAGAAATATCTCAAGACTGATTTTTCTAAGGTTTTATGGACTGATGAAATGAGAGTGAGTCTTGATGGGCCAGATGGATGTGCCCGTGGCTGGATTGGTAAAGGACAAAGAGCTCCAGTCCGACTCAGACGCCAGCAAGGTGGAGGTGGAGTACTGGTTTGGGCTGGTATCATCAAAGATGAGCTTGTGGGGCCTTTTAGGGTTGAGGATGGAGTCAAGCTCAACTCCCAGTCCTACTGCCAGTTTCTGGAAGACACCTTCTTCAAGCAGTGGTACAGGAAGAAGTCTGCATCCTTCAAGAAAAACATGATTTTCATGCAGGACAATGCTCCATCACACGCGTCCAAGTACTCCACAGCGTGGCTGGCAAAAAAGGGTATAAAAGAAGAAAATCTAATGACATGGCCTCCTTGTTCACCTGATCTGAACCCCATTGAGAACCTGTGGTCCATCATCAAATGTGAGATTTACAAAGAGGGAAAACAGTACACCTCTCTGAACAGTGTCTGTGAGGCTGTGGTTGCTGCTGCACGCAATGTTGATGGTGAACAGATCAAAACACTGACAGAATCCATGGATGGCAGGCTTTTAAGTGTCCTTGCAAAGAAAGGTGGCTATATTGGTCACTGATTTGTTTTTGTTTTGTTTTTGAATGTCAGAAATGTATATTTGTGAATGTTGAGATGTTATATTGGTTTCACTGGTAAAAATAAATAATTGAAATGGGTATATATTTGGTTTTTGTTAAGTTGCCTAATAATTATGCACAGTAATAGTCACCTGCACACACAGATATCCCCCTAAAATAGCTATAACTAAAAACAAACTAAAAACTACTTCCAAAACTATTCAGCTTTGATATTAATGAGTTTTTTGGGTTCATTGAGAACATGGTTGTTGTTCAATAATAAAATTAATCCTCAAAAATACAACTTGCCTAATAATTCTGCACTCCCTGTAGTTGAAAAGGTCCCTAGAAGGCTTAATTTGGTATCGTATACCCCCTGGGTTTGGTAAAGTCGCAGCAAAGGCTGTAGCTGGGACTGTAGAGGGGTTAAAACTATAAACGGCTCCGGTTTTGTCATTTTAAGGGTTAAAGGTCTGAAATTTGGGGTGCAATGCTTTGAGTGCTTTAAGACACTGTGGTGAAAATTTGGTTAAGATTGAACAATTCCTTCATAGTTTTTCACATATTCAGTAAAAAAGTGTGCCCTGTTTAAAATTTAAAGAGACAGTAACGTTTTTATTTTAAAACGGTTTTTGTACTTTATTGACAAGTTTAAGCCTGTTTAACATGTCTGTGCCTTCAGATAAACTATGTTCTGTATGTATGGAAGCCAATGTGTCTCCCCCTTCAAAATTGTGTGATAATTGTGCCATAGCGTCCAAACAAAGTAAGGACAGTACTGCCACAGATAATAATGTTGCCCAAGATGATTCATCAGATGAAGGGAGTAGACATAGTTCTACACCATCTCCTTCTGTGTCTATACCAGTTATGCCTGCGCAGGCGACCCCTAGTACTTCTAGCGCGCCAATGCTTGTTACTATGCAACAATTGACGGCAGTAATGGATAACTCCATAGCAAATATTTTATCCAAAATGCCTGTATTTCAGAGAAAGCGCGATTGCTCTGTTTTAAACACTGTAGAGCAGGAGGGCGCTGATGATAATTACTCTGTCATACCCTCACACCAATCTGAAGTGGCCATGAGGGAGGTTTTGTCAGATGGGGAAATTTCTGATTCAGATAGAATTTCTCAACAGGCAGAACCTGATGTTGTGACATTTAAATTTAAATTAGAGCATCTCCGCGCACTGCTTAAGGAGGTGCTATCTACTCTGGATGATTGTGACAACCTGGTCATTCCAGAAAAATTGTGCAAGATGGAAAAGTTCCTAGAGGTTCCGGTGCACCCCGACGCTTTTCGTATACCCAAGCGGGTGGCGGACATAGTGAATAAGGAGTGGGAAAAGCCCGGTATACCCTTTGTCCCCCCTCCTATATTTAAGAAATTATTTCCTATGGTCGACCCCAGAAAGGACTTATGGCAGACAGTCCCTAAGGTCGAGGGGGCAGTTTCTACACTAGCCAAGCACACTACTATTCCTGTCGAGGATAATTGTGCTTTCAAAGATCCTATGGATAAAAAATTGTAGGGTTTGCTTAAAAAGATTTTTGTACAGCAAGGTTACCTCCTGCAACCTATTTCGTGCATTATTCCTGTCACTACAGCAGCGTGGTTCTGGTTCGAGGAACTAGAAAAGTCGCTCAGTAGAGAGACTCCGTATGAGGAGGTTATGGACAGAATTCACGCACTTAAGTTAGCTAATTCCTTTATTTTAGATGCCGCTTTGCAGTTAGCTAGATTAGCGGCGAAAAATTCAGGGTTTGCAATTGTGGCGCGCAGAGCGCTCTGGCTAAAGTCTTGGTCAGCGGATGTATCTTCCAAGACAAAATTGCTTAATATCCCTTTCAAGGGCAAAACCCTTTTTGGGCCAGAATTGAAAGAGATTATCTCAGACATCACTGGGGGTAAGGGCCATGCCCTCCCACAAGATAGGCCTTTCAAGGCCAAGAATAAGTCTAATTTTCGTTCCTTTCGCAATTTCAGGAACGGACCGGCCTCCAACTCTGCAGCCTCTAGACAAGAGGGCAATGCTTCACAAACCAAACCAGCTTGGAAACCGATGCAAGGCTGGAACAAGGGTAAGCAGGCCAAGAAGCCTGCTGCTGATACCAAAACAGCATGAAGGAGTAGCCCCCGATCTGGGACCGGATCTAGTAGGGGGCAGACTCTCTCTCTTCGCTCAGGCTTGGGCAAGAGATGTTCAGGATCCCTGGGCACTAGAAATAGTTTCTCAGGGTTATCTTCTGGAATTCAAGGAACTACCCCCAAGGGGAAGGTTCCACATGTCTCACTTATCTTCAAAACAAATAAAGAGGCAGGCATTCTTACATTGTGTAGAAGACCTGTTAAAAATGGGAGTGATACACCCAGTTCCAACTGTGGAACAAGGACTGGGGTTTTACTCAAATCTGTTTGTAGTTCCCAAAAAAGAGGGAACCTTCAGACCAATTCTGGATTTAAAGATTCTAAACAAATTTCTAAGAGTGCCATCGTTCAAAATGGAAACTATTCGAACGATCTTACCTACAATCCAGGAGGGTCAATTTATGACTACCGTGGATCTAAAGGATGCGTATCTACATATTCCTATCCACAAAGATCATCATCAGTTCCTAAGGTTCGCCTTTCTGAACAAACATTACCAGTTTGTTGCTCTCCCATTCGGGCTAGCCACTGCTCCAAGGATTTTCACAAAGGTACTCGGGTCCCTTCTAGCGGTTCTAAGACCAAGGGGCATTGCAGTGGCACCTTATTTGGATGACATTCTGATACAAGCGTCGTCTCTGTCAAAGGCAAAGGCTCACACAGACATCGTTCTGGCCTTTCTCAGATCTCACGGTTGGAAGGTGAACATAGAAAAATGTTCCCTGTCTCCGTCGACAAGAGTTCCTTTCTTGGGGACAATAATAGATTCTTTAGAAATGAAGATTTTCCTGACAGATGTCAGAAAGTCAAAACTTCTAAACGCTTGTTAAGTTCTTCACTCTGTTCCACGTCCTTCCATAGCTCAGTGCATGGAAGTAGTAGGGTTGATGGTTGCAGCAATGGACATAGTTCCTTTTGCGCGAATTAATCTAAGACCATTACAACTGTGCATGCTGAAACAGTGGAATGGGGACTTTACAGACTTGTCATTGTCACGACCGACGCCAGTCTAGTGGGCTGGGGCGCGGTCTGGGACTCCCTGAAAGCTCAGGGTCTATGGTCTCGGGAAGAGTCTCTTCTCCCGATAAACATCTGGAACTGAGAGCGATATTCAATACTCTCAGGGCTTGGCCTCAACTAGCAAAGGCCAGATTCATAAGATTCCAATCAGACAACATGACGACTGTTGCTTACATCAACCATCAGGGGAGAACAAGGAGTTCCCTGGCGATGAGAGAAGTGACCAAAATCATAAAATGGGCGGAGGATCACTCCTACCACCTATCTGCGATCCACATCACAGGAGTGGAAAACTGGGAGGCGGATTATCTGAGTCGTCAGACATTCCATCCGGGGGAGTGGGAACTCCACCCGGAGATATTTGCCCAGTTGACCCAATTATGGGGCATTCCAGACATGGATCTAATGGCGTCTCGTCAGAACTTCAAGGTTCCTTGCTACGGGTCCAGATCCAGGGATCCCAAGGCGACTCTAGTGGATGCATTAGTAGCGCCTTGGACCTTCAACCTAGCTTATGTGTTTCCACCGTTTCCTCTCATTCCCAGGCTGGTAGCCAGGATCAAACAGGAGAGGGCCTCGGTGATTTTGATAGCTCCTGCGTGGCCACGCAGGACTTGGTATGCAGACCTGGTGAATTTGTCATCGACTCCACCATGGAAGCTACCTTTGAGACAGGATCTTCTAGTACAGGGTCCATTCGAACATCCAAATTTAGTTTCTCTCCAGCTGACGGCTTGGAAATTGAACGCTTGATTTTATCTAAGCATGGGTTTTCAGATTCTGTGATAGATACTCTGGTTCAAGCCAGAAAACCTGTAACTAGAAAAATTTACCATAAAATATGGAAAAAATATATCTGTTGGTGTGAATCCAAGGGATTCTCATGGAGTAAGATTAAAATTCCTAGGATCCTTTCCTTTCTCCAAGAAGGTTTGGATAAGGGATTATCAGCGAGTTCTCTAAAAGGACAGATTTCTGCTTTATCTGTCTTGTTACACAAACGACTGGCAGCTGTGCCAGATGTTCAAGCTTTTGTTCAGGCTTTGGTCAGGATCAAGCCTGTTTACAGACCTTTGACTCCTCCCTGGAGTCTGAATTTAGTTCTTTCAGTTCTTCAAGGGGTTCCGTTTGAACCTCTACATTCCATAGATATCAAGATGTTATCTTGGAAAGTTCTGTTTTTGGTTGCTATTTCTTCTGCTAGAAGAGTTTCTGAGTTATCTGCTCTGCAGTGTATTCCGCCCTATCTGGTGTTCCATTCAGATAAGGTTGTTTTGCATACTAAACCTGGTTTCCTTCCAAAGGTTGTTTCCAACAAAAATATTAACCAGGAAATAGTTGTGCCTTCTTTGTGTCCGAATCCAGTTTCAAAGAAGGAACGTTTGTTACATAATTTAGATGTAGTACGTGCTTTAAAGTTCTATTTAGAAGCAACAAAGGTTTTCAGACAAACGTCTTATCTGTTTGTCGTTTATTCTGGCAAGAGGAGAGGTAAAAAAGATACTGCTACCTCTCTTTCCTTTTGGCTGAAAAGCATCATCCGATTGGCTTACGAGACTGCCAGATGGCAGCCTCCCGAACGAATCACAGCTCACTCTACTAGGGCTGTGGTTTCCACATGGGCCTTCAAGAACGAGGCTTCTGTTGATCAGATATGTAAGGCAGCGACTTGGTCTTCCCTGCACACTTTTGCCAAATTTTACAAATTTGATACTTTTGCTTCTTCGGAGGCTATTTTTGGGAGAAAGGTTTTGCAAGCTGTGGTGCCTTCCGTTTAGGTAACCTGATTGGCTCCCTCCCTTCATCCGTGTCCTAAAGCTTTGGTATTGGTTCCCACAAGTTATGGATGACGCCGTGGACCGGACACACCAATGTTGGAGAAAACAGAATTTATGCTTACCTGATAAATTACTTTCTCCAACGGTGTGTCCGGTCCACGGCCCGCCCTGGTTTTTTAATCAGGTTTGATGAATTTCTTTCTTTAACTACAGTCCCAAACGTACCTATAAAATAAAAGCTAACCTGCCTTACACTAAAACCTACCATTACAAAAAATAAAAAAACCTAACATTACAAAAAATAAAAAAAACTACCATTACAAAAAAACAACAAAATTATCAAAAAAAATAAAGATTATCCTATTCTAATACCCATTTTATAAAACAAACAAACACCCCAAAAGGGCCTTTTGTAGGGTATTGCCCTGAGTTAAAAAGCTCTTTAACTCCAAAAAAAAATACAAACCCCCCCTAACACTATACAAACCCCCACCCCCCCAACTACCAAGGGCCCTTAAAAGGGCCTTTTGGGGGGGCCTTAAAAGGGTCTTTTGTAGGGCATTGCCCTAAGTTAAACAGCTCTTTTGCTAAAAAAAAACACCCCCTAAAAATATACATTACACAAAATAACAAACAAATTATCAGAAATACAAAAATTATTCCTATTCTAATACCCATAAAAAAAACGCAGCCCAAAGTAAAAAACCTAATCTAGAATAAACTACCAATGGTCCTTAAAAGGGCCTTTTGTAGGGTATTGCCCTAAAGAATTCAGCTCTGTTTATGAAAAAAAATTACAAACACCCACTAACATTTACAAACCCCCACCCCCCAAACCAACAAAGTAAAAAAAATTATCTAAAAAACCTAAGCTACCCATTGCCCTGAAAAGGGCATTTGTATAGGAATTGCCCTTAAAAGGGCATTTAGATTTTTTACTACCCAGACCCTAAACTAAAAAAGAAACAACCAAAAAAAAAACTTAAAAAAGCACTAACCCCCTGACGATCCACTTACAGTTTTTGAAGTCCCACTTGAACGATCTTCACCCCAGAGTTGAAGTCCTGATCCAGGTTGTGAGAAGTCTTCATCCAGACGGCCTCTTCAATCTCTATGCCGGCGGCGATGTCCTGATCAAAGTGGCAAGAAGTCTTCATCCAGGTGGCCTCTTCTATCTTGATCCCGGAGGCGCTGAATGGGTCCACCCTGAAGACATCCGGCATGGAGCATCCTCTTCATATGGTTGCTGCCGTACACTGAATCTTCAATGCAAGGGACACGATTCAAGATGGCGTCCCTTGCATTCCTATTGGATGAAAAATTTGAATCAGTTAATAGGAATTAGGGATGCTAAAATCCTATTGGCTGTTCATATCAGCCAATAGGATTTAAGCAGCTCTCATTCTATTGGCTAATTCAAATTAGCCAATAGAATGATAGCTGCTTAAATCCTTTTGGTTAGTTATGAGTTTTATGTTACAGCTTTGTAGCGTAAAACTCATAACTACTGACTTTAGATGGCATTACAGATCTTGTTGTTTTAGGCACTCCACACATATCTGGCCTTTCCTTCTTTCAAGCGTTAGTTTATTTGTTGTTTCACGCTCACACACAGTAAGTATTAAAATTATTAATTTTGTCAAGATGTTTTATTTGATTACCTTTTTTATAAGGTTCTTTCACTTCCATTGATATTCCCCAGCTCTACCCTATTTTGATTGTGTAAATAGATTAATACTATAGAGACATGACACAGTTGTTACAAATGTTTGCCAGTTAGTTTGTTTATCACTATCACCATGAGTTTCTACTTTATTATGTGACTCTGAGCACACATACAGGGAGTAGTAGCGTTTTGTCTTATATAAGATATTTGATCATTGGATCAAGTATGGTTTTAGACACATTTCCAATATACAAAATTATTACAATATGATTATATGTGTGCTGATTATTGCTTTTTATGTATGATTGTTTTGTTTTTTTGGTAAAATATATGCACAGATGTTGTTTATTGCATTGATTATTTGTATGGTATATATATATAGCAAGTGATTTGTATCTATTGTATTAAGCCTGATGAAACAGCCACTGGTTGGCTGAGAAACACGTTGTTGTTTTTATTGTAATTTAATAAAGTAAGTTTTGAACTTACCACCTGCTGTTATACCATCTTTAATCATCTACACCTTACTGTATGGTAGTATCCTGATCCAGTGCAGTTGGAGCTATATCGGAGGCCAGTCTGCTGGATGACTTTTTGATTCCGGCCTGCTCCACTTGCACCAAGAGGGGTGCTCTAACAAATGTGAGTGAAACATTAAATGCATAATCTCAAACAAGTATATACAGTGCTAGGCCATGTGGCGCTTCTGTTTTCTTCTACCTTCTACATATTACTGATCCTGGATCTTGGCCTTTGATCCATTCACAGATAGCTGCCTGGACCTGGAGTTCAACAACATATTTGGGCTGTTTTTTGTATGATACCCTCCATTGTTATATGGGACTTTTATAATTATACCCATTTTTTGATATCTGTAAGCTGTAACAATTGTCTGATTTACTATCATTGATAGATTGTTTTTAAACTGTTTACTAAATACCAACATTTAGATTTGCACAATCTTATAGCAATTCTATCTGATTTAGGGTGCCCCCTATATATAATCTTAATCTAATACCTCTATAAAAACAAAAAGGCCACCAGAAAATAAAAAAAACCCCTAATCTAACATTAAACTACTAATAGCCCTTAAATGGGCCTTTTGTAGGGCATTGCCCTGAAGAAATCAGCTCTTTTACATTAAAAATACAAATTGACTCCTAACAGTAAAAACCGCCACCCACCCAACCCCCCAAAATAAAAAAAGACCTAACTCTAATAAAATCTAATCTACCCATTGCCTCTAAAGGGGCATTTGTATAGGCATTTCCCTTAAAAGGACAATCAGCTCTTTTTCTGCCCTTTAAAAAATAAGAAAAGCCCTAATCTAAAAAAAGTTTATATTGTGGTACCCTGCATTCATATTGGCTGAAAATTTTAAATCAGTCAAAAGGATCAGAGCTATTTAAATCCTATTGGCTGTTCAAACTGTGTTCATGCCAAGTTTCTTAATAACTTATTAAAATGTGAAAAAACTGTTAAAATGATTTATTTCTTTTCTCGTCTGGAAACATCCCTAAAACACACAACTTGTAAAAATAATGTTATCAATTTGCTTTGGAGGTCTTAATCTAACAACTAAAGCATAGTTTAAATGTATCTTTTTTCATTTATAAAACTTTCTCTGCTTTTTTTAGAATTTAAGTGAGAAATTTAAACACAGATTTTATCCCATTTATTTCTCTCATATAAAATGATATTTGACAGATAAAAATGTAACCCAGTGGACAGTAGCAAAGTGGTTAATGTTACTCTATCCTATTAAATTTATCTCCATGTCACATTAGTATAATAGTTTTTGGTGTAGCTATGTATAAAAATTATACTGACCATATTGCTGCTTAAAAGGGACACATATGAAAAATACATATGTCAGGGCTGTTTAAGGAAATGTTTTGAATAATGTTCCATTATAAAAACCCTGACATATGTATTTTTCATATGCGTCCCTTTTTAAAGCGGTAATATGGTCACCCTAATAAAAATCATTGTATGTAATTACTGAAAAATGACAATTTTTTTTTTTTAGAAATTATTACCAATTTTACACATTTTTTGGGTTTATAGTGACTGCTAGTCCAAGGTAAACTTCAAAATTAATTCAGCTACTTCAAAACAATACACTTGGGGAAAAACAAGATTTAACATGATAGGCCTTTTTTAAATTACCATGCAGCTATTTGATGAAACCTACCTAATGAGCTGGATTTACATATATGTATATGATCCCCCTTTTTTAAAGATAATTTTCATTTTTATTCCATATTGGATATCATATAGAGTGATTAAGATAGTTTTTATAGTTTCAGAATCTATATTTTAACCGGAATATGTACTAAGGTAAGTAATCATATTCTTACACTGTGTCATCTCGAAAGACAATTTATTGAAAACAGAATATATCATGCAAAGTAAAGTGAACCTGGTAAAATCCGTTTCCAATTAAGTACTGTAAAAAAAGAAATTTCTCATTATTTGATTGTATATGAGATGTGATTTCATTGCATTATTATTTGTATATAATTCCTACTAAAGTTAAAGAATGTAAATCCTTCTTTGAAGATAATTATTGGAAAAAAAAAATAGAAATTAAATATTTTTCAGTGCTCTCCACAGAAAATGTTGACAGCCCGGTGCCATGAAGTAGCAGGGTGGGGGGCAGTGTAGTACTTAGTAATATAGTATTATTTACAAATTAGTTGCGTAATTTAACATACATTTATTTGATGATAGTTTGTTGATAATAAACATGAAATCATTTAAATATTAGTTCATTTTACCTGAATGCTGACTTAAAGGGACATTAAACTGCTGGGCACAACTATCCTTGAATGGTTACTACTCACTATGTTATTGCATTTTATCCTGTTCCTGCAGCTCTTTCCAAATCTGTTCTCCTGTTTTAATAGCTTAAAGGTACCAGATACTGAAGCTCCGCCTCTCTGTACTTCGGACGGCCATCTTGGAGCTCGGGTATTTTCACAGCCTGTGACATACATCTTTATAATGTGCTTCAGGTTAGGGTGCATGATACAAAGCAGGAGCTGTACATTTTTGCTGTGGCTGCATTGCTTTATATTATTGTTTATTTTTTTTTTAAAATATATTTTGTGTAACTGAGAACTGTGTAAAACTCCAAAAATGTAAAGCTCATGATGTATCATGACCACTAACCTGAAGCACACAGCTGGTAAAAATTGATCTGATCTGTGAGTGTGCACAGCTTCTGTCACAGGCTGTGAGAATACCTGAGTTCCAAGATGGCAGACTCCAGTACAAAGAGGCGGAGCTTCAGTATCTGGCACCTTTACATTATTAAAACAGGAGAACTGATTTGTATAGAGCTGCAGGAATGGGATGAAATGCAATAACATGGTGCATAGTTACTATTGTTTTTTTAGTTATGACCAGCAGTTTAATGTCCCTTTACATTTTATCCAGGTGGTCAGTAAAATTAGCCAGGTTGTGTGCCCATAACATAGATCCCGGGGAGAACACTGGATTTAAATTTTTAAACTATGTACAGTAGTTGTTAACACTTTTATCTGTTTGGAACTTTCAGAAGGACAAAAGCGTTAATTGCTAACGGTTAGATTTAGAGTTCTGCGGCCAAAGGGGTGCGTTAGCTACGCTGGCTTTTTTTCTCCCGCACCTTTTAAATACCGCTGGTATTTAGAGTTCACAGAAGGGCTGCGTTAGGCTCCAAAAAGGGAGCGTAGAGCATATTTACCGCCACTGCAACTCTAGATACCAGCGTTGCTTACGGACACGGCCAGCTTCAAAAACGTGCTCGTGCACGATTTCCCATAGGAAACAATGGGGCTGTTTGAGCTGAAAAAAAACCTAACACCTGCAAAAAAGCAGCGTTCAGCTCCTAACGCAGCTACATTGTTTCCTATGGGGAAACACTTCCTAAGTCTGCACCTAACACCCTAACATGAACCCCAAGTCTAAACTGCCCTAACCTTACACTTATTAACCCCTAATCTGCCGCCCCCGCTATCGCTGACCCTGCATATTATTATTAACCCCTAATCTGCCGCTCCATACACTGCCGCAACCTACATTATACCTATGTACCCAGAATCTGCTGCCCCTAACATCGCCGACCACTATGTTATATTTATTAACCCCTAATCTGCCGCCCCCGCTATCGCTGACACCTGCATATTATTATTAACCCCTAATCTGCCGCTCCGTACACCGCCGCAACCTACATTATACCTATGTACCCCTAATCTGCTGCCCCTAACACCGCCGACCCCTATATTATATTTATTAACCCCTAATCTGCCCCCCACAACGTCGCCTCCACCTACCTACAATAATTAACCCCTAATCTGCCGACCGGATCTCACCGCTACTATAATAAATGTATTAACCCCTAAAGCTAAGTCTAACTCTAACCCTAACACCCCCCTAACTTAAATATAATTTAAATCTAACAAAATAAATTAACTATTATTAAATAAATTATTCCTATTTAAAGCTAAATACTTACCTGTAAAATAAACCCTAATATAGCTACAATATAAATTATAATTATATTGTAGCTATTTTAGGATTAATATTTATTTTACAGGCAACTTTGTAATTATATTAACCAGGTACAATAGCTATTAAATAGTTAATAACTATTTAATAGCTACCTAGTTAAAATAATTACAAAATTACCTGTAAAATAAATCCTAACCTAAGTTACAATTAAACCTACATACCTACAATTATCTACAATTAAACCTAATGTGGGTGGTGGGTTGTAATGTTGGGGGGGGTATTGTATGTTTTTTTTTACAGGCAAAAGAGCTGAATTCTTTGGGGCATGCCCCGCAAAGGGCCCTTTTCAGGTTTGGTAAGGTAAAAGAGCTTTGAACTTTTATTTTTCTAATGTTTGTAAATATTTTTTTATTTTTTGTAACTTAGTTCTTTTTTATACTTTAGTTAGTTTATTTCATTGTATTTATTTGTAGGTATTGTATTTTATTAATTTATTGATAGTGTAGTGTTAGGTTTAATTGTAGATAATTGTAGGTATTGTATTTAATTAATTTATTGATAGTGTAGTGTTAGGTTTAATTGTAACTTAGGTTAGGATTTATTTTACAGGTAATTTTGTAATTATTTTAACTAGGTAGCTATTAAATAGTTATTAACTATTTAATAGCTATTGTACCTGGTTAATATAATTACAAAGTTGCCTGTAAAATAAATATTAATCCTAAAATAGCTACAATATAATTATAATTTATATTGTAGCTATGTTAGGGTTTATTTTACAGGTAAGTATTTAGCTTTAAATAGGAATAATTTATTTAATAATAGTTAATTTATTTCGTTAGATTTCAATTATATTTAAGTTAGGGGGGTGTTAGGGTTAGAGTTAGACTTAGCTTTAGGGGTTAATACATTTATTATAGTAGCGGTGAGATCCGGTCGGCAGATTAGGGGTTAATTATTGTAGGTAGGTGGAGGCGACGTTGGGGGCGGCAGATTATGGGTTAATAAATATAATATAGAGGTCGGCTGTGTTAGGGGCAGCAGATTAGGGGTACATAGGGATAACGTAGCTGGCGGCGGTGTACGGAGCGGCAGATTAGGGGTTAAAAATTTTTAATAGAGTGGCGGCAATGTGGGGGGACCTCGGTTTAGGGGTACATAGGTAGTTTATGGGTGTTAGTGTACTTTAGAGCACAGTAGTTAAGAGCTTTATAAACCGGCGTTAGCCCAGAAAGCTCTAAACTACTGACTTTTTTCTGCGGCTGGAGTTTTGTCATTAGATTTCTAAAGCTCACTTCAGCCACGACTCTAAATACCAGCGTTAGAAAGATCCCATTGAAAAGATAGGATACTCAAATGGCGTAGGGGGATCTGCGGTATGGAAAAGTCGCGGCTGCAAAGTGAGCGTTAGACCCTTTCCTGACTGACTCCAAATACCAGCGGGCTGTAAAAACCAGCGTTAGGAGCCTCTAACGCTGGTTTTGACGGCTACCGCCCAACTCTAAATCTAGGCCTAATATTTTAATGTTGGCCAAGCGATATGTAAAATATTTTGGAGCAACAACCGATCCCTGACATGGAATGAGGTAGTTTCTAAATATTACTAGAGAGATAAAGAGGAGAGTTTTCAGGGATTTAGGTGAGGAGAGAGAAAAAGGGCAGGGCGGTAAGATAGGAATAATTTCTTGTTCCTCTCAAAGGGGTCCATCACAATCATTTAGAAAAAGTTATTTATTGATTTATAAACAAAAATGCTCTCAGACGTTAAATAGTGATTTTCTGTTTCTAAAGGATTGTGATTGACCGCTTTGTGTCTTTTATTTTATGGTACTTTGTGGTGAGAATATAATATATTCAATAAGTTGGAGATTATGGCCTCTAGTTATCAACATGTCTACTTACCTGCCTTCGACGGCCCCAATACGCTTGCCTAAGCTCGCCTCACATCGCTGCCATGGACCTGAATACGTTCGCCAAAGTTATCAAAAAAGCTGTCAAAAAGCCGCGCACCACGTACAGGGCAATGAGCAGCGGACTGTGATAGTTATCACTCATCCGACCTCGCTGCTCTTCGGCTTTTTCACAGCTTTATTGATAAGCTGTCACTAAGCACCCACACTAAACTACACTGTTATACCCCCTATACCGGCGCCCCCAGAGCCCCCGCAACTAAATAAAGTTATTAACCCCTAAACCGCCGCTCCTAGACCCCGCCACAACTATAATAAATGTATTAACCCCTAAACTGCTGCTCCTAGACCCCGCCGCAACTAAATAAAGTTATTAACCCCTAAACCATTGCTCCCTGACCCCGCCGCCACCTACATTATACCTATTAACCCCAATCCTGCCCCCAACTAAATAAATTGTTTAACCCCTAAACCGCCGCTCCCGGACCCCGCCGCCACGTAAATTAAACGTATTAACCCCTAATCTGCCCCCCCTACACCGTCGCCACCTATAATAAATTTATCAAGCCCTATCCTGCCCCCCTATACCGCTGCAACCTATAATAAAATTATCAACCCCTAAACCTAAGTCTAACCCTAACCCTAACACCCCCCTAACTTAAATATTAATTAAATAAATCTAAATAAATTTACTATTATTAACTAAATTATTCCAAGTTAAAACTAAATACTTACCTATAAAATAAACCCTAATATAGCTACAATGTAATTAATAATTACATTGTAGCTATTTTAGGATTTATTTTTATTTTACAGCAAATTTCAATGTATTTTAACTAGGTACAAAAGCTATTAAATAGTTATTAACTATTTAATAGCTACCTAGATAAAATAAAGTCAAATTTACCTGTAAAATAAAAACTAACCTAAGTTACAATTACACCTAACACTACACTATCATTAAATAAATTATTCCTATTTAAACATAAATACTTACCTGTAAAATAAACCCTAAGATAGCTACAATGTAATTAATAATTACATTGTAGCTATTTTAGGATTTATATTTATTTTACAGGTAACTTTGTATTTATTTTAACTAGGTAGAATAGTTATTAAATAGTTATTAACTATTTAATAACTACCTAGCTAAAATAAATACAAATTTACATGTAAAATAAATCCTAACCTAAGTTACAATTAAATCTAACACTACACTATCATTAAATAAATTTAATTAATTAACTACAAATACCTACAATTAAATACAATTAAATAAACTAACTAAAGTACAAAAAAATAAAACAAACTAAGTTACAAAAAATAAAAAAATATTACAACATTTTAAATCTAATTACACCTAATCTAAGCCCCCTAATAAAATAACAAAGCCCCCAAAATAAAAAAAATGCCCTACCCTATTCTAAATTACAAAAGTTAACAACTCTATTACTTTACCAGCCCTAAAAAGGGCCTTTTGCGGGGCATGCCCCAAATTAATCAGCTCTTTTGCATGTAAAAAAAAATACAACCCCCAACATTAAAACCCACCACCCACATACCCCTACTCTAACCCACCCAAACCCCCCTTAAAAAAACCTAACACTAACCCCCTGAAGATCTCCCTACCTTGAGTCGTCTTCAGCCAGCCAGGTAGGGAGATCTTCAGGGGGTTAGTGTTAGTTTTTTTTAAGGGGTTTTTGGGTGGGTTAGAGTAGGTGTATGTGGGTGGTGGGTTTTAATGTTGGGGGGGGGGTTGTATTTTTTTTACATGCAAAAGAGCTGATTACTTTGGGGCATGACCCACAAACGGCCCTTTTAAGGGCTGGTAAGGTAATAGAGCTGTTAACTTTTGTAATTTAGAATAGGGTAGGGCATTTTTTTTATTTTGGGGGGCTTTGTTATTTTATTAGGGGGCTTAGATTAGGTGTAATTAGATTAAAAATCTTGTAATATTTTTTTATTTTTTGTAACTTAGTTTTTTTATTTTTTGTACTTTAGTTAGTTTATTTAATTGTATTTAATTGTAGGTATTTGTAGTTAATTAATTTAATTTATTTAATGATAGTGTAGTGTTAGGTTTAATTGTAACTTAGGTTAGGATTTATTTTACAGGGCATTTTTTTATTTTGGGGGTCTTTGTTATTTTATTAGGGGGCTTAGAGTAGGTGTAATTAGTTTAAAATTGTTGTAATATTTTTCTAATGTTTGTAAATATTTTTTTATTTTTTGTAACTTAGTTCTTTTTTATTTTTTATACTTTAGTTAGTTTATTTCATTGTATTTATTTGTAGGTATTGTATTTAATTAATTTATTGATAGTGTAGTGTTAGGTTTAATTGTAGATAATTGTAGGTATTGTATTTAATTAATTTATTGATAGTGTAGTGTTAGGTTTAATTGTAACTTAGGTTAGGATTTATTTTACAGGTAATTTTGTAATTATTTTAACTAGGTACCTATTAAATAGTTATTAACTATTTAATAGCTATTGTACCTGGTTAATATAATTACAAAGTTGCCTGTAAAATAAATATTAATCCTAAAATAGCTACAATATAATTATAATTTATATTGTAGCTATATTAGGGTTTATTTTACAGGTAAGTATTTAGCTTTAAATAGGAATAATTTATTTAATAATAGTTAATTTATTTTGTTAGATTTAAATTATATTTAAGTTAGGGGGGTGTTAGGGTTAGAGTTAGACTTAGCTTTAGGGGTTAATACATTTATTATAGTAGCGGTGAGATCCGGTCGGCAGATTAGGGGTTAATTATTGTAGGTAGGTGGAGGCGACGTTGGGGGCGGCAGATTATGGGTTAATAAATATAATATAGAGGTCGGCTGTGTTAGGGGCAGCAGATTAGGGGTACATAGGGATAACGTAGCTGGCGGCGGTGTACGGAGCGGCAGATTAGGGGTTAAAAATTTTTAATAGAGTGGCGGCGATGTGGGGGGACCTCGGTTTAGGGGTACATAGGTAGTTTATGGGTGTTAGTGTACTTTAGAGCACAGTAGTTAAGAGCTTTATAAACCGGCGTTAGCCCAGAAAGCTCTAAACTACTGACTTTTTTCTGCGGCTGGAGTTTTGTCATTAGATTTCTAACGCTCACTTCAGCCACGACTCTAAATACAGGCATTAGAAAGATCCCATTGAAAAGATAGGATACGCAGATGGCGTAGGGGGATCTGTGGTATGGAAAAGTCGCGGCTGCAAAGTGAGCGTTAGACCCTTTCCTGACTGACTCCAAATACCAGCGGGTGGTAAAAACCAGCGTTAGGAGCCTCTAACGCTGGTTTTGACGGCTACCGCCCAACTCTAAATCTAGGCCTAATATTTTAATGTTGGCCAAGCGATATGTAAAATATTTTGGAGCAACAACCGATCCCTGACATGGAATGAGGTAGTTTCTAAATATTACTAGAGAGATAAAGAGGAGAGTTTTCAGGGATTTAGGTAAGGAGAGAGAAAAAGGGCAGGGCGGTGAGATAGAAATAATTTCTTGTTCCTCTCAAAGGGGTCCATCACAATCATTTAGAAAAAGTTATTTATTGATTTATAAACAAAAATGCCCTCAGACGTTAAATAGTGATTTTCTGTTTCTAAAGGATTGTGATTGACCCCTTTGTGTCTTTTATTTTATGGTACTTTGTGGTGAGAATATAATATATTCAATAAGTTGGAGATTATGGCCTCTAGTTATCAACATGTCTACTTACCTGCCTTTGACGGCCCCAATACGCTCGCCTAAGCTCGCCTCACATCGCTGCCGTGGACCTGAATACGTTCGCCAAAGTTATCAAAAAAGCTGTCAAAAAGCCGCGCACCACGTACGGGGCAATGAGCAGCGGACTGTGATAGTTATCACTCATCCGACCTCGCTGCTCTTCGGCTTTTTCACAGCTTTATTGATAAGCTGTCACTAAGCACCCACACTAAACTACACTGTTCTACCCCCTATACCGGTGCCCCCAGAGCCCCCGCAACTAAATAAAGTTATTAACCCCTAAACCGCCGCTCCTAGACCCCGCCACAACTATAATAAATGTATTAACCCCTAAACTGCTGCTCCTAGACCCCGCCGCAACTAAATAAAGTTATTAACCCTAAACCATTGCTCCCTGACCCCGCCGCCACATACATTATACCTATTAACCCCAATCCTGCCCCCAACTAAATAAATTGTTTAACCCCTAAACTGCCGCTCCCGGACCCCGCCGCCACCTAAATTAAACGTATTAACCCCTAATCTGCCCCCCCTACACCGTCGCCACCTATAATAAATTTATCAACCCCTATCCTGCCCCCCTATACCGCTGCAACCTATAATAAAATTATCAACCCCTAAACCTAAGTCTAACCCTAACCCTAACACCCCCCTAACTTAAATATTAATTAAATAAATCTAAATAAATTTACTATTATTAACTAAATTATTCCAAGTTAAAACTAAATACTTACCTATAAAATAAACCCTAATATAGCTACAATGTAATTAATAATTACATTGTAGCTATTTTAGGATTTATTTTTATTTTACAGCAAATTTCAATGTATTTTAACTAGGTACAAAAGCTATTAAATAGTTATTAACTATTTAATAGCTACCTAGATAAAATAAAGTCAAATTTACCTGTAAAATAAAAACTAACCTAAGTTACAATTACACCTAACACTACACTATCATTAAATAAATTATTCCTATTTAAACATAAATACTTACCTGTAAAATAAACCCTAAGATAGCTACAATGTAATTAATAATTACATTGTAGCTATTTTAGGATTTATATTTATTTTACAGGTAACTTTGTATTTATTTTAACTAGGTAGAATAGTTATTAAATAGTTATTAACTATTTAATAACTACCTAGCTAAAATAAATACAAATTTACATGTAAAATAAATCCTAACCTAAGTTACAATTAAATCTAACACTACACTATCATTAAATAAATTTAATTAATTAACTACAAATACCTACAATTAAATACAATTAAATAAACTAACTAAAGTACAAAAAATAAAACAAACTAAGTTACAAAAAATAAAAAAATATTACAACATTTTTAATCTAATTACACCTAATCTAAGCCCCCTAATAAAATAACAAAGCCCCCAAAATAAAAAAAATGCCCTACCCTATTCTAAATTACAAAAGTTAACAGCTCTATTACTTTACCAGCCCTAAAAAGGGCCTTTTGCGGGGCATGCCCCAAATTAATCAGCTCTTTTGCATGTAAAAAAAAATACAACCCCCAACATTAAAACCCACCACCCACATACCCCTACTCTAACCCACCCAAACCCCCCTTAAAAAAACCTAACACTAACCCCCTGAAGATCTCCCTACCTTGAGTCGTCTTCAGCCAGCCAGGTAGGGAGATCTTCAGGGGGTTAGTGTTAGTTTTTTTTTTAAGGGGTTTTTGGGTGGGTTAGAGTAGGGGTATGTGGGTGGTGGGTTTTAATGTTGGGGGTGGGGTTGTATTTTTTTTACATGCAAAAGAGCTGATTACTTTGGGGCATGCCCCGCAAAAGGCCCTTTTAAGGGCTGGTAAGGTAATAGAGCTGTTAACTTTTGTAATTTAGAATAGGGTAGGGCATTTTTTTATTTTGGGGGGCTTTGTTATTTTATTAGGGGGCTTAGATTAGGTGTAATTAGATTAAAAATCTTGTAATATTTTTTTATTTTTTGTAACTTAGTTTTTTTATTTTTTGTACTTTAGTTAGTTTATTTAATTGTATTTAATTGTAGGTATTTGTAGTTAATTAATTTAATTTATTTAATGATAGTGTAGTGTTAGGTTTAATTGTAACTTAGGTTAGGATTTATTTTACAGGTAAATTTGTATTTATTTTAGCTAGGTAGTTATTAAATAGTTAATAACTATTTAATAACTATTGTATCTAGTTAAAATAAATACAAAGTTACCTGTAAAATAAAAATAAATCCTAAAATAGCTACAATGTAATTATTAATTACATTGTAGCTATCTTAGGGTTTATTTTACAGGTATTTATTTTTAAATAGGAATAATTTATTTAATGATAGTGTAGTGTTAGGTGTAATTGTAACTTAGGTTAGTTTTTATTTTACAGGTAAATTTGACTTTATTTTATCTAGGTAGCTATTAAATAGTTAATAGCTATTTAATAGCTTTTGTACCTAGTTAAAATAAATTGAAATTTGCCTGTAAAATAAAAATAAATCCTAAAATAGCTACAATATAATTATTAGTTAGATTGTAACTATATTAGGGTTTATTTTAAAGGTCAGTATTTAGTTTTAAATAGGATTAATTTAGTTAATAAGAATAATATTTATTTAGATTTATTTAATTAATATTTAAGTTAGGGGGGTGTTAGGGTTAGACTTAGGTTTAGGGTTTAATAATTTTATTATAGTGGTGGCGGTGTAGGGGGGGCAGGATAGGGGTTAATAATTTTATTATAGGTGGCGGCAGTGTAGGGGGGCAGGATAGGGTTAATAGGTATTATGTAGGTGGCGGCGGGGTCTTGGAGTGGCGGTTTAGGGGTTAACATATTTATTATAGTTTCGGCGGGGTCCGGGAGTGGCGGTTTAGGGGTTAACATATTTATTATAGTTGTGGTGGGCTCCGGGAGCGGTGGTTTAGGGGTTAATAAGTTTATTAGAGTGGCGGTGGGCTCCGGGAGCGGCAGTTTAGGGGTTAGCATGTTTAATATAGGTGGCGGCGGTGTAGGGGGCAGATTAGGAGTGTTTAGACTCGGGGTAAATGTTAGGGTGTTAGGTGTACACACTTCCCATAGGAATCAATGGGATATCGGGCAGCAGCGAACATGAACTTTCCCTATGGTCAGACTCCCATTGATTCCTATGGGATCCGCCACCTCCAGGGTGGCGGATTGAAAACCAGGTACGCTGGGCCGGAAAAGTGCCGAGCATACCTGCTAGTCATTTGATAACTAGCAAAAGTAGTCAGATTGTGCCGAACTTGTGTTCGGAACATCTGGAGTGATGTAAGAATCGATCCGTGTCAGACTGAGTCCGGCGGTTCGAAGCTTACGTCACTAAATTCTACTTTTGCCGGTGTGGAGGGCTTGATAACTTAGGCGAATCAGCCTCGCCACAAATACGCTGCGGAATTCCAGCGTATTTGAGGTTGACGGCTTGATAACTAGAGGCCTATGTGTTATTTAGGATTTTATTTATGTATTTGTTTTACAATAGTTTTATTGTTGCTATGTAAGTACTGGGGATGTTAGCAAAAATGTGTGGACTAAGTTGTTATTACATTATTTCATTATTTTGTATTTTTATGTTCTATGTTAAAGAAACAAACTTAAAGGGACACTAAAACCAATTTTTTCTTTAATGTTTTAGATAGAATATGCAATTTTAAGCAACTTTCTAATTTACTCCTACTATCAAATTTTCTTCTTTCTCTTGCAATCTTTGTTAAAAAAGCAGGAATAAAGATTAGGAGTCAGCCCATTCTAGGTTCAGCACCCTGGATAGCGCTTGCTTATTGGTGGCTACATTTAGCAAACCAATAAGCAAGCATAATCCAGGTTCTCAACCAAAAATGAGCTGGCTCTTAAGCTTTACTTTCCTGTTTTTTAAATAAAGATTGCAAGAGAACAAAGAAAAATTGATAAAAGGAGTAAATTAGAAAGTTTCTTAAAATTGCATGCTCTATCTGAATCATTAAAGAAATAATTTGGGTTTAGTGTCCCTTTAAAGGGACAGTCAACACTAGAATTTGTGTTGTTTAAAAAGATAGATAATCCCTTAATTACCAATTCCTCAGTTTTGCATAACCAAACACAGTTATAATTATACACATTTTACCTCTGTAATTACCTTGTGTCTAAGCCTCAGTAGACTGCCCCCTTATTTCAGTTCTTTTGACAGACTTGCAGTTTAGCCAATCAGAGCTGTCTCCATGGTAAATTCACGTGCATTGTATCAGAGGCAGCCTTCAAGGTCTAAGAAATTAGCATATGAACCTCCTAGGTTTAGCTTTCAACTAAGAATACCAAAAGAACAAAGCAAAATTTATGAATTTTTGGGGGACTTGACTGTCCCTTTAGCATAAATACTAATATGAAAGCTGTAAGAAATGTGTTGTATGTCTTTTAGTAGGGTTTTTCAGTTTAAGGCTATTCCAATCCTTCAAGTTTCAGTAGAAAACCAAATTATTGTATAGTGTTAAAGTTACTTAACATGAATTCAACCAATACTTTGGAATATTTACAGAATTCAACAAAATTATTCCAATCAATCACAAAATAATTTGTGTTCTTAAAAGCACATTTTAATCAACAACAATGTATTTTCGGTCCTTTGGACTTCTATCCTAAATCCCCACAATCTCTAATGAAAAGGTAACATTTTCAAATATGGTAGAAACAACTGCTTTAGTTAATCTTGTATGCACACTCTATATATTTAATGCTGTGTTCGTTTTAGGTATTTGGCACAGCTGCCTATTTACAGTCTTTATCTATGAATCAATAATAAAAAAAAAAAATTCCTTGTAGAAGTAAAATACATCCTCCACACATCAGAATTTCAACATGTATCCTTTTTTAGTTCTAAAAATCCTTCATGATCAAAATGATCAGATGTCATGTCATGCTATGTTCTGTTCTCTTTTTCAACTAGCCAGACAAAAATGTTCTTTTTCCTGATGTTGCTACAATCTTTTTAAGTACTAACAAGTGTTCTGTGGTTACTAAAAGATTATTTTTTTTCTTTCTTAGCTCCAGGGTTACCACCCTGGTAGGTGAACAAAATCTTTCTCACTTCTTTCTGACAGTTTTTTTTTTTCTAACATGCAGCTTGTTTCAGCTAACAAAAAGCAGCATATCATATGCTGAGTGCTATCACAACTTCTAAACGGTACTTCTTAGGATTTTTTTTTTTTACTTTTATGTTCAATTCAAGACCTCCCTTTGACCAATAGAGAGCACTTTTTGCCTTATCAGAACTAGTGAACTATTGATCTGCTATCATCTTTTCTAAAAAACATGTTTATGTCATTAGCAAGAATTCCACCCAAGAACATCAGCAGTGTGTGAATTATAAAACATTGTTTTCAACATTTTGGTATGGAAAATCATCATTTATACAAGCAAATTGTATAAAACGTGGGAATATTGAATTTGATAAGTTAGTTGATATTAAAAGAAATTATGTTTAAACCAAAAAAGTATATTAAAATGGGTTAACATACTAGGAAACATGTACATGGATATTTTAACTTTAACCTCATCTCATAATTAGGAATAATAAAACAAAAAAACAAATATGATGTACAGTATGATATAATATGATGTGGACCCAGAGCACAATCAGAAACACCAGTTCAAATCAACAGTACAATAATGATTATGTAACAGGGACTAGATATTAGTGTATCAGATCTAGTGTATCTAGTGTATCAGTGTATCAGATAGTGTAACAGATCTTCCGTAATTATCATGTAATAGGTAGCTGGACAGCAGACATAGGACAAATGAAAGTGTACTTAAGGTAATAGTTAAATATAAAGAGACAAATGCTATTTGATAAAACAATTAAAATGCAATATTGCTGTATTTTATGCTCTTCTCTTATAGGTGGACAGAGAGCAAAGAGGCAATGGAGAGTCATCTAATCTACTTAAAGAGAAAAACATGCACAAAGCCCATTGGCTTTCGCGATTTAGGTGTAATGCTTCATGTTAGTGCACATGAAGAATTTGTAACTTCAATGCATGTTCTTGAAATATTATATAAGAAATATTAAAAACATTATTACAATTTATTACAAATTATTATACATACTGTAAAGAACATAGATGTATTCTATGGATTATTTAGAATATTTTACAGTACGTATAATCATTTTTAATATTAAAAATAATTTAATATAAATAATACTTTTTTGTTATTAAAAATATATTTCTATATATATCTGATACTGTTAATCTAAAATAGATATCTATACCTATACCTATTATACCTATATATATATATTATACAGTTGAGCTCATAACTTTACATACCCTGGCAGAATTTATGATTTCTTGGCTATTTTTCAGAGAATATGAATGATAACACAAAAACGTTTCTTTCACTCATGGTTAGTGTTTGGCTGAAGCCATTTATTATCAATCAACTGTGTTGACTCTTTTTAAATCATAATGACAACAGAAACTACCCAAATGACCCTGAGTTTACATACCCTGGCAGAATTTATGAATGGCTATTAAAGGTAACATCCTCACCTGTGATCTGTTTGCTTGTAATTAGTGTGTGTGTATAAAAGGTCAATGAGTTTCTGGACTCCTGACAGACCCTTGCCTCTTTTCAATTAAAGGGACACTGAACCCAAATTTTTTCTTTCGTGATTCAGATAGAGCATGCAATTTTAAGCAACTTTCTAATTTACTCCTATTATCAATTTTTCTTCGTTCTCCTGCTTTCTTTATTTGAAAAATAAGGCATCTAAGCTATTTCTTTCATGTAATTAGCAAGAGTCCATGAGCTAGTGACGTATGGGATATACATTCCTACCAGGAGGGGCAAAGTTTCCCAAACCTCAAAATGCCTATAAATACACCCCTCACCACACCCACAAATCAGTTTTACAAACTTTGCCTCCCATGGAGGTGGTGAAGTAAGTTTGTGCTAGATTCTACGTTGATATGCGCTTCGCAGCAGGCTGGAGCCCGGTTTTCCTCTCAGTGTGCAGTGAATGTCAGAGGGATGTGAGGAGAGTATTGCCTATTTGAATTCAATGGTCTCCTTCTACGGGGTCTTTTTCATAGGTTCTCTGTTATCGGTCGTAGAGATTCATCTCTTACCTCCCTTTCAGATCGACGATATACTCTTATATACCATTACCTCTACTGATTCTTGTTTCAGTACTGGTTTGGCTTTCTACTACATGTAGATGAGTGTCCTGGGGTAAGTAAATCTTATTTTTTGTGACACTCTCAGCTATGGTTGGGCACTTTTATGTAAAAGTTCTAAATATATGTGTTTAAACATTTATTTGCCTTGATTCAGGATGATCAATATTCCTTATTTCAGACAGACAGTTTCATTATTTGGGATAATGAATATGAATTATCAATTTCAGTTTTTTTCATTATAAGATTTAAACTTGTTTGGGGTGTGGATTATTTTTCAGCGGAATTGGCTGTCTTTATTTTATCCCTCCCTCTCTAGTGACTCTTGCGTGGAAGTTCTACATCTTGGGTATTTATTATCCCCTACGTCACTAGCTCATGGACTCTTGCTAATTACATGAAAGAAAACATAATTTATGTAAGAACTTACCTGATAAATTCATTTCTTTCATATTAGCAAGAGTCCATGAGACCCACCCTTTTTTTTTTTGGTGATTTTGATTTTTTTGTATAAAGCACAACTATTCCAATTCCTTATTTTTTATGCTTTCACACTTTTTTTCTTATCACCCCACTTCTTGGCTATTCGTTAAACTGATTTGTGGGTGTGGTGAGGGGTGTATTTATAGGCATTTTGAGGTTTGGGAAACTTTGCCCCTCCTGGTAGGAATGTATATCCCATACGTCACTAGCTCATGGACTCTTGCTAATATGAAAGAAATGAATTTATCAGGTAAGTTCTTACATAAATTATGTTTTTTTGGTTCAGGACCATGGAAAGCACTTGTTTATTGGTGCATGCACTTATCCACCAATCAGTAAGAACAACCCAGGTTGTTCACCAAAAATGGGCCGGCATCTAAACTTACATTCTTGCATTTCAAATAAAGATACCAAAAGAATGAAGACAATTTGATAATAGGAATAAATTAGAAAGTTGTTTAAAATTGCATGAATCCCACAAGAAAAAAATTGGGTTCAGTGTCTCTTTAACAAGATCGCGATTTATGTTTAGAGTACATAAGGTTTCGCTTGTAATACATGTGCTACCCAACACATGCAAAAGAGCAATACACTTGTATACTCTATCGGAATCATGAAATAAATGTTTTGGATTAAATGCCCCTTTAATTAATGGATTTAGGGCTAGATTACAACTTTAAACAACTTTCCAGTTTACTTCTGTTATCTAATTTTCTTCATTCATCACAAGTCAGGGATCCCTGCATATGGCATTGATAAGCTAAGGTTCTAGTAGACAGCACAGGGCATAAGATCTACCAAATGTAAACATTTACCAGTTTTTATAAGATCTCAAAAATTATTACATTGTCCAGAAAAGTGCAGGTGAACGATTACTTGAGAAAAATACACAGTTTATAAATGTTACTACATAACATTAGCTTATCTGTAAGACTTAGCAATGAAACTTAGCAAAGAAACTGTGAATCCTGTCCTGTAGGCTCACAAAGTGTCAAGGACAATGAGCTAAATTGCGGTGTATAAACTCCTTACTGTTCTACATGCCAAGCATATACTCTGAGCTTGAATGTACAATGTTTGTAATGCATACAGATAGAAAAATATTTATTTACTAGTCCTAAAGCCCATTAATTTATAGTTTAATGTTAGGTTTATTTGTATTTCACAGGTATGTTTTTTTATTTATTTTAAGATAGTAATTATTGTAATTTTAATTTAAAGTTAGGGGGGTGTTATTTTTAGGGATTAATAGTTTAATTTAGTGTTTTCCGATGTGGGGGGGGGGGGGGCTGGTGGTTTAGGAGTTAATAGGTTTATTTAGTGGCAGCGATTTTTTTGAATTGCCTAAAACCCTAACCTAAAAGAAAAAAACACCCAAAAAAACCTAACACTAACCCCGACTATCCACTTACAGTTATCGAAGTCTGGACATCCATCCTCATCCAGTCAGCGAAGTCCTCATCCAAGCGGCAAGAAGTCTTCATCCAGACGGCATCTTCTATCTTCATCCATCCGGCATGGAGCGGGTTCATCTTCAAGACATCCGGCGCGGAGCATCCTCTTCTTATGATCGCCGCCGTAAACTGAAGGTTCCCTTTAAGTGACGTCATCCAAGATGGCGTCCCCTAACATTCCTATTGGCTGAAAGATTTCTATCAGCCAATAGGAATTAAAGGGGAAAAAATCCTATTGGCTGTTGCATTCAGCCAGTAGGATTGAACTTTCATCCTTTTTGGCTGATCCAATCAGCCAATAGGATTGAGCTCTCATTCTATTGTCTGATTAGAACTATTAGTTATTTTGTAGCTATCTTAGTTTTTTTTACAGGTAAGTATGTATTTAGTTTTAAATAGGAATTATTTAGTTAATAATTGTAAGGTTTATTTAGATTTATTTTAATTATATTTAAGTTAGGGGGTGTTAGGGTTAGGTTTAGATTTAGGCTTATGGTTACGTTAGGGTTATGCTTAGGGTTACTTTAAGGTTAGGGTTAGTATAGTGGTGGCGACATTGGGGCAGCAGATTAGGGGTTAATAACTGTAATGTAGGTGGTGGCGATGTTAGGGGTTAATAACTGTAATGTGGCAGTGATGTTAGGGACAGCGGATTAGGGGTTAATAACTGTATGTATGTGGTGGCGATGTTAGGGGCAGCAGATTAGGGGTGTTTAGACGTGGGGTTTATGTTAGGGTGTTAGGTTTTAATGTTACTTTTTAATTTCCTCATAGACATTAATGGGGCTGCTTTACGGAGCTTTTTATTCTGCGATCGCAGGTGTTAGGCTTTTTTTTTGCTGTCTCTCCCCATTGATGTCTATGGGGAAATTGTGCACAAGCACATCAAAGCAGCTCTTGATTTCGGTGTAGTATGGAGCTCAACGCCACCATATCGCCCGCACAAGCCTGCTTTTTGTAAACCTGTAATAGCAGTGCTATAGGGAGGTGAAATAACGCCGAAAATGTCATTAATTTTCCTATAGTGCTCAAAACTCGTAATCTAGCTGAGTGAAAATAATATTAATTAAGAAAATAAAGCAAAGGTTAATTGACCTTATTTGATCCTAAATACACCTATGTGACCATTGCTGTGATTATTGAGCTGCCATAACGTTTGTATGATCCTTACACATTCCCTATGCCATCCTTACACATTGCCTAACCTTCCTCATTGAACAGTGGTGGATAAACCACAGGTATCACTGTAATCAGTTATGAAATTCTTCATTATAAATATTATAGAAATATAACCAATATTTGATGCCTAAAATTCTTTAATTGGATACAATAGTATTTTCCGTTTTTAAATGAACACTGTAATAGTTATATTTGTGCAAAGTATATATCAACAATTGAGCACTTTTTTTTTTACAAACAATCGGCTAGATTACGAGTCTTGCGTTAGGCTTAAAAAGCAGCATTGGCCGGTCCCAACGCTGCTTTTTAACTCCCGCTGGTATTACGAGTCTTGAAGGTACAGGTGTACTGCTCACTTTTTTGGCCAGACTCGGAAATACCGCAAATCCACTAACGTCAATTGCATATCCTATATTTTCAATGGGACTTGCATAGCGCCAGTATTACGAGTCTGACCAAAAGTGAGTGGTACACCCGCCCTCTCCTGTCAAGCCTGGTACCGCATTTAAAAGTCAGTAGTTAAGAGTTTTACACTACAACGCTGTAGCATAAAACTCTTAACTAAAGTGCTAAAAAGTACACTAACACCCCAAAACTACCTATTAACCCCTAAACCGAGGCCCTCATCACAAACACTAAAATACATTTTTAACCCCTAATCTGCCAAACCGGACATCGCCGCCACTATAATAAATATATTAACCCCTAAACTGCCGCACTCCCACATCGCAAGCACTATTTAAATATTATTAACCCCTAATCTATCAGCCCTAACATCGCCGCCACCTACCTACATTTATTAACCCCTAATCTGCCGCCACTATAATAAAGTTATTAACCCCTAAACCTAAGTCTAACCCTAACCCTAACCCCCCTAACTTAAATATAATTTAAATAAATCTAAATAAAATTACTACAATTAACTAAATAATTCCTATATAAAACTAAATACTTACCTATAAAATAAGCTGTAAGCTAGCTACAATATAACTAATAGTTACATTGTAGCTAGCTTAGGGTTTATTTTACAGGCAATTGTATTTATTTTAACTAGGTACAATAGTTATTAAATAGTTATTAACTATTTAATAACTACCTAGTTAAAATAAAGACAAATTTACCTGTAAAATAAAACCTAACCTAAGTTACAATTACACCTAACACTACCACTATTATTAAATTAATTCCCTAAATTAAATACAATTAAATAAAATTATCTAAAGTACAAAACCCCCCACTAAATTACAGAAAATAATAAAGAAATTACAAGATTTTTAAACTAATTTCTCCTAATCTAATCCCCCTAACAAAATAAAAAATCCCCCCCCAAAATAAAAAAGCCCTACCCTACACTAAATTACAAATAGCCCTTCAAATTACAAATAGCCCTTCAAAATTACAGCCCCCCAACATTAAAACCCACCACCCACACAACCAACCCTACTCTAAAACCCACCCAATCCCCTCTTATAAAAACCTAACACTAACCCCCTGAAGATCACCTTACCGGGAGACGTCTTCACCCAACCGGGCCGAAGTCCTCAATGAAGCCAAGAGAAGTCTTCATCCAAGCCGGGCGAAGTGGTCCTCCAGACGGGCAGAAGTCTTCATCCAGATGGCATCTTCTATCTTCATCCATCTGTCACGGAGCGGGTCCATCTTCAAGACATATGACACGGAGCATCCTCTTCTTCCGACGGCTAAACACAGAATGAAGGTTCCTTTAAATGACGTCATCCAAGATGGCGTTCCTTCAATTCCAATTGGCTGATTTCTACGGAATTAAGGTAGAAAAAAATCCTATTGGCTGATGCCAAACTGGTCACTGTGTGCTAGCTGTCACAATGTGCTAATTAGCTTTAGACAGAATATAGCTATAGAGTGTAGTGAATTTCTACTCAACTCAGTGATATAGTACCCCACAGAAATAGATCATCCTAGGTTATCACAAACAATTTTGGTCAATACTAGTCTTCTCACAGGAGTCTGTATCATTAAGCAATATTCTGTAAATGTATTAAAAAATATCTGAGGGTCTTTAACCAATCAGAGCACAAGAAAAGGAGCACCAGCCGAAGGTAAAGGTTAAAACTAATCTTTATTGTAACATCTTTAAAAACCAGGTTCTCAGGCAGTTAAGAACACGGAGGTCAGCAAAGCAAACAGCTGACGCGTTTCGGCATTGTGTCATAGTCTAAGCTGACTTGACCATGTGGTAGGAGCTCCTTAAAAACACCCTGAGCTGCCTCCTATTGGTTCATACAAATTGACATATATGTTTTAATTGAAACACTGCAAAAACATATAGTTTTAGTATAATGCTGCATAAAGACCTCAATCACATCCTGTTATCAATTCTTTTACAAACAGTATCATCATTTACAAAGTACTATTTCTCAATATATATATGAAAATTTACTTGGTTAAATAATCTAATCCTCCATCTAAGTAATGAATTCGATCAATATCTAATATTTAAATCTAAAAAATACAGAAAATGGTTATAGTTGCTCTTAAGTACTAACAAAACTCATTGTTATTTTGTAAAGCACAGCAAAAATTATATAAATTAAATGATACAAATACATGCATTGTCATACTTAAACTTTGAGTAATATTAAAATATGTGGAATGGAAAGTTTAAACTGAAAAAGTTTATATATACTATGAACAGTAAATATTTTATTGTATATAAAATAATAATAGAATTTAAGTGGCAACTATAGATTTTACTGCCAGAAATTTATCAGGTCATAGTCCGAGTTAAATCCTTCTGGAAATCTAGTCTTCAATTTAAAGATCCAGAAGACCTCTCTCTTTCCTAATAGGATCTCCCTATCGCTCCCTCTCTTTGGTGGAAAAATCTTTTCTATACAGGACCATCTAAAAGAATCCACACTTTGTCGTGCACATGAGCAAAATGCTGTACCAACGGGGTACTGGCAATGCCATGTTTGATGGTAGAGAGATGCTCTCTAATCCTAGATTTCACTTCCCGTGTGGTGAGACCTACATATTGTTTGTCACAGACAACACAATTGATCATGTTGCCGGCAAAAGTGGATCTGCAATTTAAACAAGAACGTCTTTGATATACCTGTCCGGTTATAGTAGATCTAAAATCAGGTCCTATTTCCACTTTCTCTCATGCCACACAAGAAATATTGTGGCATTTATACATCCCTACAGAGGATAACCATGATGAGTTGCTCTGTACCAATGGTTGTAATTTTGTTGGTGCATCACAATTCCCAGTCGTTCTGCTCCTTTTATAAGCAAATTTGCAATCCCTGATGGAAAGACTAGCTAATACATCATCAGCTTTTAATATAGGGTAATGTTTCCTAATTATATCACAAATTTGCCTATACTGTTCAGAATATTCAGTAATGAACAGTATTTGGTTTTGTTCAAAACCTTTTTTCTCATCCGGTTTTTTATCTTCGAGTAGTTTAGACCGATCAATTTTGCTCACTGACTTTTTTGCTGAATCAATCACATTTCTCTGGTAACCTCGTGCCTCTAACCTCTTGCTTAAGTCTGAGGATTCCTTATTAAATGATGTCTCATCGGAGCAATTTCGCTTTAAGCGAATAAATTGTCCCTTTGCTATACCCTTAAACACGCCCCCAGGATGACAACTGGAGGCGTGTAAAAGGGTATTACCCAAAATGGGCTTTCTGTATACTGAGGTCGAGACATAGTTACCATAAACACCACTTAGTGTTAGATCTAAGTAGTTAATGATATTGGCGTTAGACTCAGAGGTGAAACTAATTCCAAGATCATTATCGTTCAGATATTGGACAAAGGGTTGTATGTCTCCCTGGTCTCCCTGCCAAATAAACAAGAGATCATCGATAAATCTCTTGTACACAACTATCTGTGAGCCGAAGGGGTTCCCACCCCCAAATATGTGTTCCCGCTCCCACCACCCCATAAAGAGGTTGGCGTAGGAGGGGGCGAACTTCGCCTCCATAGCGGTACCACACATCTGGAGGTAGAAAACCCCCTCGAACTCAAAGTAGTTGTGTTGCAAGAGGAACTTGGTAACTCTCAGTAAGTAGGCACAAAAGTCAGGATTGTCCTCATAGTACTTCTCTGCAAAGAAAGAGATAGCTAATAAACCCTTCTCATGGGGGATCGAAGAATACAGGGCTTTCACATCCACTGTGAGCCAACTGTATTCATTACTCCATTTGATTTTTGACACTATGTTCAAGATGTGCTTGGAATCTCGAACATAGCTCCAGAGTTCCCGTACCATAGGCTGTAATATTAAATCCAGCCATTCAGACAAATGCTCAAGTAGTGATCCTATGCCGCTGACAATGGGTCTGCCAACCACATTCTCAATGGATTTGTGCACTTTTGGCGTGGTTGAATACAGGTACTACTGGGTGGGAGACAAGAAGATAATCACTTGTTGCTTCATCGATGTAGCCCTGATGCACACCATCATTCACTAGATCTCTCAATTTTCTTCCAAAATGTTTTGTGGTATCTGAGGTTAAACCTTATAGTCATGTGGATTTGTTAACTGCCTCAGGGCCTCACCGATAAAGCTGTCTCGTGTCATTACCACCACAGTACCCCCCCTTGTCAACGGCACGGATCACTAGTTCTTTGTTTGAAGCCAACCCTTCAAGAGCTTCTCTTTCAACTCTATATAGATTGTTATTGGGTTTCTTCTGGCGGTAGAACAAATTAGTAAGATCAGTTTCAACTCTCTTTTGAAATTTTTCTATGTAGGGACCCCGGCTGTGAATGGGGTAGAAATTAGAGGAACACTTCAATGTGGGAGTATTGAAAGTACCCTCAGGTTGAGTAGGGTTACTTTCTAACTGCAGAGACTCTAATGCAGCAAGACCACACAGGTCCTGAAAATTGAGGGTATCATTATAGTAAGATTCCGTAGTCAGTACAGCCGTACTCCCCATCTCTGTATTATCAGCATTGCCTACACCTGCAAAATGTTTTTTTAAAGTTAATTTCCTTACAAGTTTGTTAACATCCAATAGGGTATTAAATAAGTTGAATGAGTAGGTTGGCGTGAAACCCAAACCTAAACTTAAAACCTTCTGTTCAACTGTATTTAATCTATAGGAAGTTAAATTAATAACACTATTTTTCACTTGTAACGTGTCTGTTTCTGTGTAGTTCTCAGAGGGTACCCCCTTTGTAGGCCCCTCTTGTGCCTTGCCCCCCCCCCTGCCTGGTGCTGGGGGGGGGTAGAGAAAAAACCTGGTTCAGTTCTACTTGTTCACAGGCAGTGGGGAGTTCCGTTAATTGTGTACTGTTTGTTGTTTGTAATATGTATCTCGAGGATGCATTTGGTTTTTTGAGGATAGACACGGGAGCTGTTTTGTGTTCCTTAAACCTTACTACTTGCTGAGTTAGGTTGGTGTCAACTTGTGGGGGATTGTTTGTTATAGGTCTGTGGAGTTCAATTACATCATCCTCACCTGATGCTGAACTATCCCCAAAAGAATCATTCTCACTGTCAGAAAATTGAATTTGCCTATTAAATCTTCCCCTTCCTCTTCCTCTGTGCCTTCCTCTGTTACCTCTATCCCTTCCCTCTGAGTACTGATACTGATTAGCCTCTTTTCTTCTCTGATATCTCTCCTTCCTATTCCAAACATAGATCGTGTTATTGGAATAGTCTAACTGATCCCTTACATATTTATTATGTTTCAACTCTAAAAGTAAAGATTTAGCCTCAGTGACAGGTTCTTGTAATAGTTGATCAAATTTAGGGTAATCAGTATTTGAACATCTTTTGTTTAACTCATCTTGTACCAAAACAATCTTAGCAGAAATATCATGTATTTGACTTAACTTAAAATCAATTAACAAATTCATGAGTTTAAAAGAGCATTCAGAAAGTGTGTTATTCCAAGCTGTTATAAATGCTTGGTCTTCAGTACTGTAGGTGGGGAATTTATTCAACCTTAATCCTCTTGGTATAATATTTAATTTCAAATAACTTTGTAAAGTCCATACATCCCACTTCAATCTGTTCTCTTTCAGAATAAATTGTTCCATCTCTTCAAATAAAGATGATAGTGAATATTTGGATCTGTCCAATGAAAATACAGTATCCACATCTTCATTTAAAGAGTCCCTTTCTTGGGCATTTCGTAACGAAAAGAAATTGGTGTGATTGTGTCAAATGTGTAAAGTATCTTGAGATTATTATACCTCTGTTTTTTAGGAATCACAACTTTAACCAAATGTATAGGAATGTTACAAAGAGTTTTACACAGGAGGCCGAGAAGCTTGTACTCAGAACTCTCAAGAGTGCAAGCAGCAAGTGAGGGCACAACAGTAATATAAGCATATAACAAATTGAGATAACAATTTTAATAATCTGAATCAGATCTTATTTAGGCTGAAGCAATTAGGCTGGAAACAGTTGCGGTATTAAGTAATTGTAAATAGAATATAATATACGACCTGACCCACAAGGTGTGAAGGTTAAGACTCAGGAGCCGTCTTAGTGAGGAGAGCTGATCAGGCAAGTTGTTGAACAACCGGAGCCAAACTTACACTCAGAGCGCGGTGACAAGGGAGAGCTGTACCTGTGGCTGCAGCTGATGACGTCACCCGCGCTGGGACCGGTCGGCTGTGTGAGTGTGGAGCTGCAGCGCAGCTCAGGAGATTTGAGAACAGACCGGAGCAATAACCAATGGTAGTGGTAGGTAAGCTGTGGCAGCCTTAGGTTGAGAGTTAATACCCAATCTGGAAGTGGGTGTATGTTCCTTAGCAGTGGTTAACTGGTCGCCTTAGGAAAGCAACTTGGAGAGTAGCTTGATAGCTTGACTTGGATAACGCAGTTAGTTCTTGCAGTCAGATGCAAAACAAAATAACCAAGCAATGAGTCTAGGAGAGGGAGGTGCCTTTATAGTACTAATGAGGATGAAGGATGGAACCAATTAAAGGTATAGAACGTGTAAGGAACCCTGACAGAGTCCCCCCCCCAAGGAAACCACAGCGAGGTTTCAAGGAACTGGCCTGTCAGGGTTACGCCGATGAAAGAGAGACACAAGACGAGGAGCTGTAACATTTGTAGCAGGTTCCCAAGAATCCTCCAAAGTATCGAATCCCTTCCAGTGGATCAAATATTCCAAACGACCACCTCTGCGCCTAAAGTCCAGGATGCTATGAACCTCATATTCGGGGTCTTCGGTCAAAGAATGGCCAGGAAGATCAATTATGGGAACGGATGCAGAGGAAGCACAAGGTTTAATGAGAGATACATGGAAGGTCGGATGAATCCGGTAGTTGAGAGGCAACTTCAAGGTGACAGTAACAGGATTGGGGAGAGCCACAATTGGGAAAGGTCCAATGAAAAGTCTAGTTAGTTTTCTTGATGGAAGATGGAGTTTTAGGTTTTTCGTGGACAACCAAACAAATTGACCTATTCGGTATTCAGGTTGTTGTCTGTGACGAAGATCATAGTGTTTTTTATAGGACGCTTGAGCAAGTCTGATGTTATCTTGTATGACAGTAAATGCCTGTGAGATGTCATTTACAGCGTCGTTTACTTGAGGACAGTTAGATTCAATTCTAGGAAGCATATGGTTTCTTGGATGGATGCCATTGTTGATGAAGAATGGACTATACTTTGTTGAAGAATTAGGAGTGTTGTTGTATGCAAATTCTGCCAACGGGAGGAACGAGTACCAGGAATCCTGTTGCTGGGAACAGTAGCAACGGAGGTACTGTTCCAACCACTGATTGGTCCTTTCAGTTTGTCCATTACACTGAGGATGGTAAGAAGTGGTAAGTTTCTGTTTAATTTGTAAGGCTACACACAGTTGCTTCCAAAATTTTGAGGTGAACTGAGATCCTCTGTCTGTGAGTATACTGGTTTGGATTCCATGAAGTCGAATAATTTCTTTGATGAAAAGTTGTGAAGTCAACGAAGCACTGGGTATAGAGGTGGTTGGAATGAAGTGTGCCATTTTAGAGAATACATCTACTACTACCATTATACAAGTGTATGAGGATGAGTTTGGTAGGTCTACAATGAAATCAAGAGAAACATCAGTCCATGGTTTTGTTGGTATAGGATTGGGTTGTAACAATCCTACAGGTCTCATGTGGGAAGGTTTTGAACTGGAACAAGTAACGCATTGGGAGATGTAACGTTTGACGGAAGGTACGAGTGAGGGCCACCAATATGATCGCTTTAGTAAAGACAAAGTTTTGTGGACTCCTAGATGTCCTGCTAATGGAGAGTCATGAACAGAGTTGAGGATAGTGTTTCTTAAGTTAGGCGGAATATATAGAAGTTGGTTATGATAGAATAAGCCATCTTCAGCCTTTTGTAATAGATTAGTCGGTTTGGAAGAGTCACTTTCTTGTGAAGATTGGATTTCAAGTGGCCTTAAAATGAGGGAAGCTATAATATTCCCTTTTGGTATCTCAGTTGATGGAGGGTTGTCTGAATTAGGTTTCTGATACATTCTACAGAGAGCGTCTGCCTTGGCGTTTTTTGATCCGGGCCTATAAGTAATGACGTATTGAAACCGTGAAAAATAAAGACTCCATCTAAGTTGTCGTGATGAAAGAGTCCTATTCATATGAAGGTATTGCAGATTTTTATGATCCGTGAGGATAACAATAGGATGTGTTGAGCCCTCCAAAAGGTGACGCCAATGGTCGAAAGAGCTCTTTATAGCCAAGAGTTCTTTCTCCCCAACAGGATAATTAAGTTCAGCGGGTGTCAGTACCCGTGAGAAAAAAGCTACTGGGTGAATGGGGTCTTTGAAAGACTTTCTCTGTGAGAGGACAGCTCCTAGGGCAAATTCTTAGGCGTCAACTTCCAGAATAAACTGTAAGTTGGTGTCAGGGAACTGAAGTATTGGAGTGGTGGTGAATCAATCTTTTAGGGTATCAAAAACCTTTTGAGTAAGTTCTGACCAATGAAACTTATTGTGTAGTTTTGTGAGGTCAGATAATGGTTTAGTCAATGCTGCAAATTTATGGATGAATTTGCGGTAAATGTTTGCGAACCCAAGGAAGCGTTGTATATCTTTTTTACACTTGGGTGTAGGCCATTGTTTAATACAATTTACTTTAGTTTCTTCCATCATAACACCTGTGGAGCTGATGTGATAACCCAAAAAGGATACCTGGTTAACATGAAATAAGCATTTCTCAAGCTTAGCGTAAAGGCTATGTGTACGTAACCTTTTAAGGACTGTTTTGACATGATTGATGTGATCTTGCAGATTTTGTGAGTATATAAGAATGTCATCTAAATATACTACAATATATACATCCAAGATATCACGAAAAATATCGTTGATGAAATTCTGAAATGTAGCCGGCGCATTGCAGAGTCCGAATGGCATAACAACATACTCGAATAACCCGTAACGGGTTCTAAATGCTGTTAGCCACTCGTCGCCGGCACGGATTCTTACGAGGTTGTAGGCCCCTCTTAGGTCCAATTTTGTGAAGACCTTGGCTCCACGCAACCTCTCTATAAGTTCTGGTATTAACGGAAGTGGGTACCTATTTTTTATTGTTCGTTTATTGAGTTCCCTATAATCAATAATAGGCCTGAGTGAATCATCTTTATTTCTTACAAAGAAAATACCAGCACCCGCTGGTGATGTGGAAGGTCTGATAAAGCCTTTCTCAAGACTTTCCTGCAAGTAATTTTTTAGATGATCCAACTCAGGTTTCGATAGTGGATATATATGACCATAGGGTATAGTAGACCCTGGTAGCAGCTCAATGGGGCAGTCATACACTCTGTGGGGAGGTAGAGATTGAGCTTCTTTTTTACTAAATACATCAGAATATTCAAGATAACAGTTAGGTATTGTAGGTTCAGCTACTACTGATACGTGGTATTTAGTGTAGCAGTTTTGTATGCAATGAGTAGATGAAAGTGAAATTGAAAAGTCAGTCCAATTCAATGTAGGTTTGTGTCTCTTTAACCAGGGGATACCTAAAATGAGAGGGAACATTGGGGATGTAATTACATTAAAACTTATAGTTTCAACATGACCTGTACTGGTATGCATAATTAACGGCACGGTTTGTTGTTTAACTGGACCTGAGGAGAGAGGAGAACCATCAACAACATTAAATAAGACAGGAGAAGATTTTGCCTCAACAGGTATTTTATTGGCCCTTACGTACTCAAGGTCAATGAAATTACCACTCGCTCCTGTGTCAATAAGTGCTTCAGTTTTGACCATGTGAAGATGCCACTGTAGGGAGAGAGGTAAAAAAAAATAAGTACTATTCTTGTCTTTAAGGTTATGGTAATATAAAGTGCTTAATCAAAAGGGGGCATCCCTTGACATCATGGTCTCTGGCGGCGCAATACATACACAGCTTCAGAAGGCGCCTTCTGTTCTTTTCTTGTTGGGAAAGGGGTCCCTTAATTACACCAATCTCCATTGGAGTCTCCACATCATGTTCTCTATGTGTAACTGGTGAAGTGACTTTCCTTGGGGTAATGGTATGCCCTGCCCTCTCATGTCGGCGCTCCCTGATCCTTCTATCAATGGTGCTTGATAAAGTATATAGATCTTAGAGGGAAGTGGGGATTCCAATCCTAGATAACTAATCCTTGATGTCGTCAGATAATCATATCCGGAAACGGTTCATTCCACCGAGAATTTCGCGCATGAAGTTAGAACTGGGCAATGTAATCCTCTACAGGTTGCCTGTTCTGTTTTAAAGCTCTGATCGAAGCTTCAGCTGAGCTTTGTTTGAAGGGATCGTCATATAATGATGACATCTCCTTCAAAAAATCATCTAAAGAATTCAAAATAGGGTCTTGAATTTCATAGTAAGTGTCAGCCCAAGCACGAGGCTCTGCCCTTAGGAAGGATATGATGGTGAGCACCTTGAGTCTGTCAGTCCTGCATGTGTTTGGTTTTAACTCAAACAGTAGGAGACCTGTTTCCTGAAACTTTTCTGGCAGGCTGACCTGGGGATCAGGTGCCTGTACAGAGGGGCTAGTCTTGGTATTGTACAGGTCTCTAAGGCAGGTTTTAACTGTTTCATTGTCACTCTGCAAATCTCTTACAGTCTGAGTAAGGCTATCAATGCGCTGTGACATATTAGTGATTTGATCTGTTATGTCCTCAGAGGTCATTTTAAGGCTTGGTTATTATGTCAAATGTGTAAAGTATCTTGAGATTATTATACCTCTGTTTTTTAGGAATCACAACTTTAACCAAATGTATAGGAATGTTACACAGAGTTTTACACAGGAGACCGAGAAGAGTGTAAGCTCTGTGTATTAATGTTGCCCCTTTTTAGCTTGTACTCAGAACTCTCAAGAGTGCAAGCAGCAAGTGAGGGCGCAACAGTAATATAAGCATATAACAAATTGAGATTACAATTTTAATAATCTGAAGCAGATCTTATTTAGGCTGAAGCAATTAGGCTGGAAACAGTTGCGGTATTAAGTAATTGTAAATAGACAGTCTGTTATAGGAAAATGAATATAATATACGACCTGACCCACAAGGTGTGAAGGTTAAGACTCAGGAGCCGTCTTAGTGAGGAGAGCTGACCAGGCAAGTTGTTGAATAACCGGAGCCAAACTTACACTCAGAGCGCGGTGACAAGGGAGAGCTGTACCTGCTGCTGCAGCTGATGACGTCACCCGCGCTGGGACCGGTCGGCTGTGTGAGTGTGGAGCTGCAGCGCAGCTCAGGAGATTTGAGAACAGACCGGAGCAATAACCAATGGTAGTGGTAGGTAAGCTGTGGCAGCCTTAGGTTGAGAGTTAATACCCAATCTGGAAGTGGATGTAAGTTCCTTAGCAGTGGTTAACTGGTCGCCTTAGGAAAGCAACTTGGAGAGTAGCTTGATAGCTTGACTTGGATAACGCAGTTAGTTCTTGCAGTCAGATGCAAAACAAAATAACCAAGCAATGAGTCTAGGAGAGGGAAGTGCCTTTATAGCACTAATGAGGATGAAGGATCTAACCAATTAAAGGTATAGAACGTGTAAGGAACCCTGACAGATTGTCAAGTCTATGTGCAGTGTTAGCCTGAGTTTCCATGTATCCCTTTGAGACTATTCCCAAACACACTTGAAATAAGCACCTCACAGGAGAAAGGCGTGACCAGTCGCCTATTCGTTTTAAATACAAAGAAGGGTATCTCCTGTGAGTGGTAACAAAGGTAGTGGGAATAAACACACAATCTTTAACCAATTATCCAACATATACTCATATATCAATATTGCTATATGTTGAGAGTCCACTTAAACAGTATAATCCACCAACATAGACTGATTGGCATCCTAAATAGCATGTTCCGAAAGTGTGTGTTGAATGAGTGTCCACCAATAGGATGCAGGACTTCTACACAGAGAGAGGGATGCATAATGCTCCCACTCCGTATACTGTGGGCTTAAAGTGAGCGGTGACCCCAACAAGTGGGATCTCTACACACTTAACACCAACACAGAGTCACCGACACCCAGGGATGCACTCCCAGTATGTATCATGCATATCAGGGCTATAGGAATACCTTGAAGTCTGGGGTTGTATTTAGTCCACCAGGGTGAATTGTACCCAACCGGTAAATCCATTGAGCCTCCCGCAACAGCAGCATCTTATTGCGATCTCCCCCTCTCTCCAAGACAGGAACGTGGTCTATAAGGATGTACCAAATAGATGAAATAGAATGGCCTTCCCTGGCACAGTGCCTCGCTACAGGTTGATCTGAATCACCCAGGTGTAATGCCATTCTGATGGCATGCCTATGGTTGACCATGTGTTCCCTCAGAGTACCGGATGTTTTCCCACATAAAAGCTGGAACACGGGAAAAACAATAAGTACACCACATGAGTGGTGGTGCATGTTATGGAATGTCTGATGACAAAATTAGGGTGTGTGTGTGGATGATGAAAAGATTTGGTACTAATCAGACTGTTGCATGTAGTACAACCTAGGCAGCAGTATGAGCCTTTGATGTTGATCCGTGTACCCATGGTATAGCTCCATTTAGGATCCGTTTTAACTAGCAAATCCTTCAGGTTGGTACCTCTTTCATAACCCACCATTGGTTGGAGATTAGTGGCAAAAGTCAATCTTAGGTTCGACGATACGATTGGCCAAGGATCTGTCCCGTCTTCCTAGTACACGGTGTAAATGTAGTAGACATAATTAGTTTATCAGCTGAGCCATTCTTTGGTTTGTTTTGGATTAAATCTGACTGTGTCAATGAAGATACTTCCTCAATCATTTCTTTGACCAAACACGTTTTATACCTTTTTTGGAGGAATTTGTCACCCACTCCAGTCAGCTGGGAAACCCCTGTCACTGTATCTGAATTATTACGCATCATCCTAATGAATTGTGATTTTACGATGCCTTCCAGTAAAGCGGGGGGATGACAACTGTCTGCCCTAAGAATTGAATTACGGTCAGTTGGTTTGCTATACAAAGTTGTGCCTAACCGTTCTGTCTCTTTATAGACACTAAGGTCTAAGAAATTAATAGTGTGTTCATGGAAAGTCATCTTAAATCTGACTGGGGTATCAGTACTGTTAAACTTTTGAAACCAGCTTTGGAGTTCCTCCAGGCCCCCTCACCACACCAAGAAAATATCATCAATATATCTATGGTAGCAAATGATAGAAGCATCACACTTGCCCCATAGGTATAAGTTCTCAAATTGTGACATAAAAATATTGGCGTACGAAGGGGCCGTGGAGGAACCCATCGCTGTACCAGCAATCTGCAAATAGAAGTTACCTTCAAAATGAAAGTAATTCTTGGGCAGACAGAATTCAATGAGAGAAAGAATATATTCCACTGGCGGCCCCTCATACAGAGTATTACTTCATATGAGTTACTTTCTACATTTAACTAATAAAGTCATTAGTATCCAAGATAAAAGACCGGGTATACCTAAGCACAGGTTGTAATAATATGTCCACATACTGGGCGACTGGCTTTAATAGAGATTGCACAGCAGACACAATGGGTCGCCCCATGGGATTGTCTAACCTTTTGTGGATCTTAGGGATAGTGTACAAAATCGGGATCCTTGGGTACTTAGTAATACAAAAATCTCTAATATGCTCAGAGATGTATCCTTGTTTAAATCCTAGGCTAATAAGATTCTCTAGCTGTCGTTTGTATACCCCAGTCGGGTCTACTGATAGAGGAGTATATGTATGCATATCCGCAAGCTATTCAAGGATATCTGTCCTGTAGTCAGAGTAGTTCAAAAGGACAATGGCACCGCCCTTATCTGCGGGCCTAATGACTACAGAAGAGTCTCTTCTGAATTTTTTTGGGGATACACCCTGTACTTCCCTATACAGGGAATTCTGTTTGCAACACCTTGCTACGATATAGTCTTTAAGTTTCCTTTGTGTTTTTAACGTGTTTAATAAGGAGATATACACAGGTAAATAGTAATCGTGATTACATCACGCATTTAGCATACTGAACATTGAGTGACATGTAGTATAGGATGTTCACCCTGTGATAGTATCAATATGTGTATTTGTATATAGCTCTTACATATATAGGACCACTGTAGTAGCTCACTTCACAATAAGTTTTGTAGCGATACTAACCGTCTCCATAGCAACCATTTGTATACAGGGTTTGTTTTGACATCGGCTACTATCTCATCACAGTATGGATATAAGAGGGCATTAAGTTTGCATACATGTCACACATGAGTATACCACTTTAGTATTGCATACTTAGGTGGTTACAAAATATGTTGTTTGCATTTATTTACACTGCTTTGATAGGCGGAAGTTTGACAGCAGCTGTTACCATAGCAACCATTTGTATATTGGTTGCTCCATCATCGGTTTCTATCCTTTCGCATTTTGGGGATAAGATGGTCCTATTCTAATGCTGCACATGTGTATGCTGTATTTTCTGTACACCATGAGTTTAAAAATAACGTTGTTATTAATTAGTATGTTTTTTCATTATCTCACATAGCCGGATGTGATATACTTTTACTTTAGGTTTTGATTGTTTAGTGGAACGCAAGTTGTGTTCCATACACGTAAGTTTGGCGCCATCTGGGTAAGAGGTTTGATTGTTTGTAAGCACTATAAAAGTTGAATATTTGAACACTGATGTATGCTGAAGAAGGTGACTAGATCCCCGAAAACGTTCCACATTAAAGTACTTAAGTTGATGAAAGACCAGTGAGTGCAATCATTATTTTGTACCTATGCACCCAGGCAGTTGTCGCAAGGAGGGTAGAGCTGGAACTGCATTGTATGTATGTATATATATATATACCGTATTGTCCCGAGTATAGGCCGCACCTGATTATAAGCCGTACCCTTAAAGTTTGGTGCCATTTTAAAGAAATTACATTACACAGGCTGCCAATATCCACTCTGGTAAAAAAAAAGAAGAAACTCAAAGTAGAATACAGTATACTGTAAAAATGATTCTTTATTCCATGGTGCTTGAAAAAAACAGGATACAAAAAAAAGGAAGACGTTTTTTAAACCAGTATTCCTTTTTTATCCTGTTTTTTAACGTACCATGGAATAAAGAATCATTTACCAGTACTTGGGGACTTTGATTTTATTTTTACTGTATTTTTTTTTATCAGTATTACCGTATTAATCCTTAATAAGGGCCATTTCAGTGATCATAAAAATACTGGTATACCGTACATGTGTAGTTATACAATCTACCGTCACTGTTATTGAAAGAAATCCTCCACAAAGTTTCCCTGTGCGGCACACTCTCCTTTCACTCTGCCCCCTGCAAAAATCCTCACAATGTAATCCACATCCAACACTGATGCAAAAATCACGAGTTACACACACCTAGTCACACGCTGGTAATACAAGTGTTGATCTTGGGGACCCACCTTATGACATTCAAGACTCGAATACCTCACCCACGGCATTCATAAGCGCTCCAAGCGGGGGTGAAGATGAGACGGTGAGGGATCCCTACAGCGCGCCGGCGTGTGTACAGCCAAGTTCCGTGTGTGTGTGACATCACAGTGGGGGGGCGGGCAGACGGGATACTCTGTAAAGAGCCAACTGCTTCAAATTGTGTAACACCCCGAGTATAGGCCGCACCCCGAATTTAAAGGCTTGCATTAGGGGAAAAAAGTGCGGCCTATACTCGGGACAATACGGTATATATATATATATATATATATACGCGTGTGTGTGTGTGTGTGTGTATATACATATGTATTTATGTATTTATATGTATACACATATAGGCACTGGTATCCTTTGCAGTGAAGTAGCTGAAAACATGAAAAATCATATTTATGCAATTTTTATATTTAATTAGGAGCCAGGTTACAAGCGGAGCGCTAATTTATTGTATGCCTGCAAATGGGCAAATTTAGCAATTTGCGGGCACGCCATAAATAACCAGGCACTACAGGTAAACGCAGTAGCAATTCTGAATCATGAAAGAAACATTTTGGGTTTCATGTCCCTTTAATTTTTGTTGAATTTGAATACATTCGCTACATCCTTGTTACATTTTTGTTGTTGCAATATTCAGCTCTTGGAAGAATCACTATATCATCTATATCACTATATCAACTATTAGTTTTCTTAATAAAAAAACTAAACCTACAGCACTCTTATCATGCAGCTACTAAGGGACAATCTTACACTATAGGGGGTCGATCCGATATAAATCGTCGCCCGCAAAAGCCGGCGACGCCAATATTTGCGCGGATTTGGTATCACATATACGGCGTAACCTAGAAGTTACGCGCGTATATTTCTGCCGTCGCCCGCAGTTTTTTGGGCCATAGACAGGTATACCAAACCCGCGCAGTTTGGTATCCAATATGCAGCGTAAGGACTTACGTGGCGAAAATGGAGAAAACTTACTCCATTTTCACCTCGCCACAAAAAGCAGCCGTAAGAAGCCTTACGCTGACTATTGGAGCCCCGTAACTCCCTAAACTAACTAGAAAATAAACCTAACACCTAACGCATGCGCAATGTCTATTTCCCTGTCAACCGCGATCTGCTAAAATAAACCTAACATCTAACGCATGCGCAATGCCTATCTCCCTGTCAACCGCGATCTGCTAAAATAAACCTAACACCTAACGCATGCGCAATGTCTATCTCCCTGTCAACCGCGATCCCCCCCCCCGAAATCCCTAATAAAGTTATTACCCCCTAAACCGCCGCTCCCGGACCCCGCCGCCATCTACATAAACTAACCCCCTACTGTGAGCCTCTAAAACCGCCGCCATCTACCTTATCTATCCCCTAATCTGACCCCTTACACCGCCGCCACCTATATAAAAATTATTAACCCCTAATCTAATCCCCCTATACCGCCGCCAGCTATATTAATATTATTAACCCCTAATGTAAGCCACTTACACCGCCGCCATCTCTATTAAAATGATTAACCCCTAATTTAATCTACCTACCCCGCCGCCAGCTATATTATCTATATTAACCCTAAGTATATTATAGTTAATATAGGTATTACATTATATATATTAACTATATTAACCCTAATTATATTAGGGTTAATATAGTTAATATAGTTACTATAGTATTTATATTAACTCTATCTAACCCTAACACCCCTAACTAAATTTATATTAAATTAATCTAATTCATTTATAAACTAAAATATTCCTATTTAAATCTAAATACTTACCTATAAAATAAACCCTAAGATAGCTACAATATAATTAATAATTACATTGTAGCTATGTTAGGGTTAATATTTATTTTACAGGTAAATTGTTAATTATTTTAACTAGGTATAATAGATATTAAATAGTTATTAACTATTTAATATCTACCTAGTTAAAATAATTACCCAATTACCTGTAAAATAAATCCTAACCTAAGTTACAAATACACCTACACTATCAATAAATTTAATAAACTACAAACATCTATCTAAAAATACAATTAAATTAACTAAACTAAATTACAAAAAAAACAAACACTAAATTACAAAAAATAAAAAAAAGATTACAAGATATTTAAGCTAATTACACCTATTCTAAGCCCCCTAATAAAATAATAAACCCCCAAAATAAAAAAAATTCCCTGCCCTATTCTAAATTCAACAAATTTCAAAGCTCTTTACCTTACCAGCCCTTAAAAGGGCCTTTTGTGGGGCATGCCCCAAAGAATTCAGCTCTTTTGCATACAACAAATACAATACCCCCCCCCCCCATTACAACCCACCACCCACATACCCCTATTCTAAACCCACCCAAACCCCCCTTAAAAAAGCCTAACACTACCCCCCTGAAGATCTCCCTACCTTGTCTTCACCACACCGGGCCGAACTCCTGATCCGATCCGGGCGATGTCTTCCTCCAAGCGGCAAAGAAGAATTCTTCCTCCGGCGATGTCTTCCTCCAAGCGGCAGCAAAGTCTTCATTCTTCCGGCGGCATCTTCAATCTTCTTTCTTCGCTCCGCCGCCGCGGAGCATCCATCCCGGCCGACCGCTGAACTTGGAATGAGGTACCTTTAAATGACGTCATCCAAGATGGCGTCCGCCGAATTCCGATTGGCTGATAGGATTCTATCAGCCAATCGGAATTAAGTTAAAAAAATCTGATTGGCTGATTGAATCAGCCAATCAGATTCAAGTTCAATCCGATTGGCTGATCCAATCAGCCAATCAGATTGAGCTCGCATTCTATTGGCTGTTCCGATCAGCCAATAGAATTCGAGCTCAATCTGATTGGCTGATTGGATCAGCCAATCGGATTGAACTTGAATCTGATTGGCTGATTCAATCAGCCAATCAGATTTTTTTAACTTAATTCCGATTGGCTGATAGAATCCTATCAGCCAATCGGAATTCGGCGGACGCCATCTTGGATGACGTCATTTAAAGGTACCTCATTCCAAGTTCAGCGGTCGGCCGAGATGGATGCTCCGCGGCGGCGGAGCGAAGAAAGAAGATTGAAGATGCCGCCGGAAGAATGAAGACTTTGCTGCCGCTTGGAGGAAGACATCGCCGGAGGAAGAATTCTTCTTTGCCGCTTGGAGGAAGACATCGCCCGGATCGGATCAGGAGTTCAGCCCGGTGTGGTGAAGACAAGGTAGGGAGATCTTCAGGGGGGTAGTGTTAGGCTTTTTTAAGGGGGGTTTGGGTGGGTTTAGAATAGGGGTATGTGGGTGGTGGGTTGTAATGGGGGGGGGTATTGTATTTGTTGTATGCAAAAGAGCTGAATTCTTTGGGGCATGCCCCACAAAAGGCCCTTTTAAGGGCTGGTAAGGTAAAGAGCTTTGAAATTTGTTGAATTTAGAATAGGGCAGGGAATTTTTTTTATTTTGGGGGTTTATTATTTTATTAGGGGGCTTAGAATAGGTGTAATTAGCTTAAATATCTTGTAATCTTTTTTTTATTTTTTGTAATTTAGTGTTTTTTTTTTTTTTGTAATTTAGTTTAGTTAATTTAATTGTATTTTTAGATAGATGTTTGTAGTTTATTAAATTTATTGATAGTGTAGGTGTATTTGTAACTTAGGTTAGGATTTATTTTACAGGTAATTGGGTAATTATTTTAACTAGGTAGATATTAAATAGTTAATAACTATTTAATATCTATTATACCTAGTTAAAATAATTAACAATTTACCTGTAAAATAAATATTAACCCTAACATAGCTACAATGTAATTATTAATTATATTGTAGCTATCTTAGGGTTTATTTTATAGGTAAGTATTTAGATTTAAATAGGAATATTTTAGTTTATAAATGAATTAGATTAATTTAATATAAATTTAGTTAGGGGTGTTAGGGTTAGATAGAGTTAATATAAATACTATAGTAACTATATTAACTACATTAACCCTAATATAATTAGGGTTAATATAGTTAATATATATAATGTAATAACTATATTAACTATAATATACTTAGGGTTAATATAGATAATATAGCTGGCGGCGGGGTAGGTAGATTAAATTAGGGGTTAATCATTTTAATAGAGATGGCGGCGGTGTAAGGGGCTTACATTAGGGGTTAATAATTTTAATATAGATGGCGGCGGTGTTAGGGGCTCACTTTAGGGGGTTATAGATATAATATAGCTGGCGGCGGGGTACGGGAGCGGCGGTTTAGGGGTTAATAACTTTATTAGGTTGCGGCGGGGTACGGGAGCGGTGGTTAAGGGGTTAATAGCTTTTTTATTGTTAGGCTAGTGAGGGGGGATAGCGAATAGAGGGTTAGACAGTGCGGGCTATGTTAGGGAGGCGTGTTAGACAGTGCGGGCTATGTTAGGGAGGCGTGTTAGACAGTGCGGGCTATGTTAGGGAGGCGTGTTAGACAGTGCGGGTGTTTTAGACTTTAGTCAGGTTTTATAGGCGCCGGCAATTTCTAACGTGGCGCAAGTCACTGGCGATGCCAGAAATTTGTACTTGCGCAGATTTCTGGACATCGCTGGTTTGTGAGACTTACGGCACGCTAGCATCTGACGGCGACCTATATGGGATGGCTCGAGTTGCGAGCTGAAACTGCGGGCGACGCCGGTTCCCTCGCTTGCGCCGCAAACTGCGATCGATATCGGATCGCGCCCTGTAACTCAGAAAACCAGGGAGAAGAACCTGATAATGTAGAGGGAGATAACTAACTGCCAAACTTTAATATTTTTTTTCTTTCACAACCTCCGTGTAGCAGAACAATATGTGGATTAATTAAAAATGGCGTTTTACTCTAAACAGGAGTAATTTATTAAGTATACAATGAAATTTATATATACTGTATATATATATATATGATTTAAATATGGAATTATGTCTTGTTCATCCCTTTCTCTTTCTTTTTTTTTTCTTTTATAAGAACACTGTGATTATGGGGTTTGTTATAAAAATGTATTCTCTATCAGTAACTTTATTTTGCAACACTGCAACCAATACTAAAAAAATAGTTGAAGTACAGTTCTACTGTATTTGTTTTTCAGGATGTTAGTGATCATACTGTGACTATTAGGATAGAATGGGATCGTGCATTGGTATTTTGGCATGTTCTGTTAGTTCTGATTAGTATAAATTTTGCAAATTTGAACAGTTTGTGAGTCTGGAAAAAGTCTTGTTTTTGAATATTCACACTGAATTTTATGAATTAGTGTAATTCTTACTTTTGCCACAGTAACTGTATACAAATCCAATTTTTATTACATCAGGGGTCTAATAAAAAGCATACCTTACAACAAAAAAATTGGTAAATATTGTGAATATAGGGATAAGGATGTCCGTTTCTTAAGAAAAAAAAAAAAAGGTTGAGCTTCCCATTAACATCATTATTAGAGTATTGTGCATTCTTTTATTTTTGGCCACAGTATTTTAACTGTTTATATTTTTTTATTAAAGAAATCACACATTGTTCTGCTTGCCCCCTTACCTGTCCTTTCTCTGTATAATCATTTTACACATGTGTATGGACAGTCCAGGTTGAATGCACTTTGAATTCCTTTTTCTACACTGAAATTTTAGATTTTAATTTTTTAAGCTCATTATAACCATTGACAGAAAAACCACCTTAAATTATTGAACATTTTCATTTTCTAAATTACAATTGGTTTAATATGAAAAACGGAGTATTGTCTCTAACTTGTAATCACTTTCTCTGCATCACATTATCCCTATTTTAACATTCTGACCATCTGTCTGCTTCATAAACAAAATTCATGCACTGATTTTTCAATTTTCCTAAGCCGAACAAAATGTGCAGTTAATACTTGCGCTTGATAAATGCAGTAGTGAATGTGTGGAACTGAGCCTGTCTGTATATCTGATAGCTCTTTTCACTTTGTTTTTACTGACCAGTATCCTGCTTAAAGTTTGCTTCTGTGTTGGTTTATTACCTAGCACACACGTGGGGCGAGATACATATGCGGCGCAAGCTTTAGTGCAACTGCTGAAACCCGCGCTGCCCGTAATTTCACCTCGCACATCGGGGTATCACATATACGGCGCCAGCAGTTCATAAAGTGCCGTAAGTCGGATAAACTAGCTATGTCCAGAAATGAGCGTAAATACAAATTTCTGGAGTCGCCAGTGACTTAGGGCACTTTAGAAACTCCCGGCGCCTAAGAAAATAAAAAAAAGTCAAATCTCCTGGAAAAGTCTAACCCGCCTCCCAAAAATAAACCTGACACGTAAAACCCCCTTTATCTGCCATTAAACCTGCATCGGAACTAATAATACAAGTATTAACCCCTAAACCGACAACCCCCCACAACGCAATATGCCTAAATAAACTATTAACCCCTAATCCACCATTCACCCACATCGCAATCTTCCTAATAAAAGTATTAACCCCTAAATCTGCAAACTCCAACATTGCAAACTACCTAATAAATGTATTAACCCCTAATAAGCCATTCACCCACATCGCAAAGTCCCTATTAAAAATATTAACGCCTAATCTGCCATTAACCCACATCGCAAAGTAACTATTAAAACTATTAACCCTTAATCCACTATTACCCACATCGCAACAAACCTTATAAATCTATTAACCCCTAATCTGCCAAACCCACACAATGCAGTAATCCTAATAAAACTATTAACCCCTAAACCGCCAAACCCACACAATGCAATAATCCTAATAAAACTATTAACCCCCAAACCCCGACAACACAAATAACTAATTAAATTACTAAGCCCCCTAACCTAACACCCCCTAAATTAACTCCAATTACCTAAATTAAAAAATTCTAAGTTATAAACAATTTAAATAAAAAATCTAACATTACTTAAGAATAAAAAAACCTAGGATGCTATTCAAATCAGCCAATAGAATTTCAGTAGCTCTCATCCTATTGGCTGATTTGAATTTCAAGAATCAAATCAACCAATAGGAATGCAAGGGACGCCATTTTGAAAAGGCTCCCTTGCATTGAAGATCCAGTGTACGGCGGTGACCGTATGAAGAGGACGCTCCGCGCCAGATGTCTTCAAGGATGGATCCGCTCCGCGCCACCGGGATGAAGATAGAAGACGTTGCTGGGATGAAGACAGAAGACACCGCCTGGATGAAGACCTCGCCACCTGGATGAAGACTTCTCGCTGTCTTGGTGAGGATGAATATCTGGACTTCAGAAACTGTGAGTAGATCTTCGGGGGCTAGTGTTAGGTTTTTTTTAACTTTTTTGGGTGTTTTGATTTTTTTAGATTAGGGTTTGGGCTTTATGTAAAAGAGCTGAATGCCCTTTTCAGGGCAATGTAAAAGAGCTGAATGCCCTTACAAATGCCCTTTTCAGGGCAATGGGTAGCTTAGGTTTTTGTTAGAGTAAGTTTTTTTTATTTTGGAGGGTTGGTTGGGTGGTGGCTTTTATTGTTGCAGGGTCTTTGCATTTTTTACAGGTAAAAGAGCTGATTTCTTTAGGTCAATGCCCTACAAAAGGCACTTTTAAGGGCTATTGGTAGTTTATTGTAGGCTAGGGGGTGTTTTTTTGGGGGGGGGGCTTTTTTATTTTTATAGGGCAATTAGATTAGGTGTAATTGTTTTTATTTTTGATAATTTCATTTGTTATCTTTCGTAATTTAGAGTTTGTTATTTTCCATAATTTAGTGTTTGTTATTTTTCGTAATTTAGTATTTTTTATTTTTTGTTATTTTAATGTGTAATTTAGTTTTTTTAATTGGTAGTTATTTTAATTTTAGTATAATAGTTTAGTATAATAGTTATGTTAGGTTAATTGTTAGTTTAAACTTAGGTTTTTTTTAATTTCACAGGTAAGTTTTATTTATTTTAAGATAGGGATATTTTAATTTTAATTTAAAGTTAGGGGGTGATAGGTTTAGGGGTTAATAGATTAATAATTAGTGGCGATGTGGGGGGATGGCGGTTTAGGGGTTAATAGGTTTATTTAGTAGTGGCGATGTGGGGGGCTGGCTGTTTAGGGGTTTAGTTAGTGGCGGCAGTGTTGGGGAGCGACGGAATAGGGGTTAAAAACTTTATTATAGTGGCGGGGATGTGGGCGGGCAGCAGATTGGTGGTTAATAATAGTGGTTGCAATACGGTTGCAATACGGGATGGCCTTGGTTTAGGGGTTAATAGGAAGTTTAGGGGTGTTAGTGTACTTTGTAACACTTTAGTTATGAATTTTGTGAAACATTTTTGTTACACAAAATCCATAACTACTTGTCTCAGATGGCAGAATGGATCGTGTCGGTATAGGCTGTAACGCAAACATTTTAGCCTCACAGCTTTTTTTTAGTGCGGGATTAACTTGCGTTACAGGCTAAAATGCTTGCTGTACAGCTATACCAACACGACTCGTAATGGCTGCGTTACTGTTTTTACGCTGAAATTGCCATTTTTTCCGCATTAAAACCGTAAAGCAAAATTCGTAATCTAGCCATTAGTTATTTGCTTTATGGGGGTTTGGCGGATTAGGGGTTAATAGATTTATTAGGTTTGTTGCAATGTGGGTTAATGGCGGATTATGTGTTAATAGGTTAATTAAGTTTATTGCGTTGGGGTGGGATAGCGGTTTAGGGGTTAATAGTTTTAATAGGTACTTTGCGATATGGGTGAATGGTGGATTAGGGGATAATAGTTTATTAAGATATATTGTGTTGTGGGGTGATGGCGGTTCACGGGTTAATGACTTTATTAGGTATATAGCGTTGTGGGGGGTTGGCGGATTGGGGATTAATAGATTAATTAGATGTTTTGCAATGTGGGGGTTGGCGGATTAGGGGTTAATATAGTTTATTAGTTATTGCGGTGGGGGTTGGCGGTTGACAGGTAGATAGATATTGTGCATGGGTTAGGTGTTAGTTATTTTCAGAAGGTAAATAGATATTGCACATGCGTTAGGTGTTAGTTACTATTTTCAAGGAGTTATGGTGCTCACATACTCGGCGCAAGTCTTGCTGTGCCTGCCTATGTGTGGCGAGGTGAAAATGGAGTAAAGTTTCTCAATTTTTACCACATAAGTCTTTGCGCTGAATATGTGATACCAATTTGCGACGTAGTTCTATGTTAGCTTATGGGAGTAAAAATTGCGGGCGGCGGCTGAAATATATGCGCCCCATTTATATGCGGAGCTGTATATGTGATACCAAAACTGTGTAAAAACCGGCGTCGCCGGCTTTTGCCTGTGACGCTGAATATGTAATCTTGCCCGTGGTTGTGAAAATAGTCTAGCAAAAAAAAACAAACTGGTTATTGATGTACTCGAACTTTGTGTATGTATTTTCAACATTTCTAGTTTCACCCTACAGAGAATAATCAGGAACATGTAAGAATTCAAAAGCGAAATAAAAAATTTTATAAAAAAAAAAACTAAACCTATGAACAATCTTTCCATTTCCATTTTCTTTCCTTAGACTAAAGACATTTTGATAAATTGAAACAATGTTTTAAAACAACAAACAGCATTTGCTTGTATGACTCACAAACCTTAAATGGAAGGTAAATTGGGGTTAAGCGTAAAATTACCTTAAAAAAAAAAAGAAAGGAAAAGTAGAAGAGTAGTTATCAACAGCTCACAGTTTTTGTATCTTTTTTTAAACATTTGATAAGCATCTGGCTTTGTTATGAGACACATTTATCTGAATATTATTCTGCAGACATTATTTCATTTTTGTACAAAAATTCTTTGGACAGAACTATAGCAAGTGTCATTCTCTATGAGTGGGTATTTACAGTACCAGCTATAGAAATATTCACATGAGAAAAATGTCTGAAAAAATTTAGGCCTAGATTTAGAGTTCGGCGGTAAAAGGGCTGTTAACGCTCCGCGGGTTTTTTTCTGGCCGCACCATAAATTTAACTCTGGTATCGAGAGTTCAAACAAATGCTGCGTTAGGCTCCAAAAAAGGAGCGTAGAGCATTTATACCGCAAATGCAACTCTCGATACCAGAGTTGCTTACGGACGCGGCCGGCATCAAAAACGTGCTCGTGCACGATTCTCCCATAGGAAACAATGGGGCTGTTTGAGCTGAAAAAAAACCTAACACCTGCAAAAAAGCAGCGTTCAGCTCCTAACGCAGCCCCATTGTTTCCTATGGGGAAACACCTCCTAAGTCTGCACCTAACACCCTAACATGTACCCCGAGTCTAAACACCCCTAACCTTACACTTATTAACTCCTAATCTGCCGCCCCCGCTATCGCTGACCCCTGCATTACACTTTTAACCCCTAATCTGCCGCTCCGTAAACCGCCGCCACCTACGTTATCCCTATGTACCCCTAATCTGCTGCCCTAACATCGCCGACCCCTATGTTATATTTATTAACCCCTAATCTGCCCCCCACATCGTCGCCGACACCTGCCTACACTTATTAACCCCTAATCTGCCGAGCGGACCGCACCGCTACTATAATAAAGTTATTAACCCCTAATCCGCCTCACTAACCCTATCATAAATAGTATTAACCCCTAATCTGCCCTCCCTAACATCGCCGACACCTACCTTCAATTATTAACCCCTAATCTGCCGACCGGAGCTCACCGCTATTCTAATAAATGGATTAACCCCTAAAGCTAAGTCTAACCCTAACACTAACACCCCCCTAAGTTAAATATAATTTTTATCTAACAAAATAAATTAACTCTTATTAAATAAATGATTCCTATTTAAAGCTAAATACTTACCTGTAAAATAAATCCTAATATAGCTACAATATAAATTATAATTATATTATAGCTATTTTAGGATTAATATTTATTTTACAGGCAACTTTGTAATTATTTTAACCAGGTACAATAGCTATTAAATAGTTAAGAACTATTTAATAGTTACCTAGTTAAAATAATAACAAATTTACCTGTAAAATAAATCATAACCTAAGATATAATTAAACCTAACACTACCCTATCAATAAAATAATTAAATAAACTACCTACAATTACCTACAATTAACCTAACACTACACTATCAATAAATTAATTAAACACAATTGCTACAAATAAATAAAATTAAATAAACTATCTAAAGTACAAAAAATAAAAAAGAACTAAGTTACAGAAAATAATAAAATATTTACAAACATAATAAAAATATTACAACAATTTTAAACTAATTACACCTACTCTAAGCCCCCTAATAAAATAACAAAGCCCCCCAAAATAAAAAATTCCCTACCCTATTCTAAAATACAAATATTACAAGCTCTTTTACCTTACCAGCCCTGAACAGGGCCCTTTGCGGGGCATGCCCCAAGAATTTCAGCTCTTTTGCCTGTAAAAAAAAACATACAATACCCCCCCCCAACATTACAACCCACCACCCACATACCCCTAATCTAACCCAAACCCCCCTTAAATAAACCTAACACTACCCCCCTGATGATCTTCCTACCTTGTCTTCACCATGCCAGGTTCACCGATCCGTCCTGGCTCCAAGATCTTCATCCAACCCAAGCGTGGGCTAGACATCCACTGAAGAAGTCCAGAAGAGGGTCCAAAGTCTTCCTCCTATCCGGCAAGAAGAGGACATCCGGACCGGCAAACATCTTCTCCAAGCGGCATCTTCTATCTTCTTCCATCCGATGACGACCGGCTCCATCTTGAAGACCTCCAGCGCGGATCCATCCTCTTCTTCCGACGACTAGACGACGAATGACGGTTCCTTTAAGGGACGTCATCCAAGATGGCGTCCCTCGAATTCCGATTGGCTGATAGGATTCTATCAGCCAATCGGAATTAAGGTAGGAATTTTCTGATTGGCTGATGGAATCAGCCAATCAGAATATAGTTCAATCCGATTGGCTGATCCAATCAGCCAATCAGATTGAGCTCGCATTCTATTGGCTGATCGGAACAGCCAATAGAATGCGAGCTCAATCTGATTGGCTGATTGGATCAGCCAATCGGATTGAACTATATTCTGATTGGCTGATTCCATCAGCCAATCAGAAAATTCCTACCTTAATTCCGATTGGCTGATAGAATCCTATCAGCCAATCGGAATTCGAGGGACGCCATCTTGGATGACGTCCCTTAAAGGAACCGTCATTCGTCGTCTAGTCGTCGGAAGAAGAGGATGGATCCGCGCTGGAGGTCTTCAAGATGGAGCCGGTCGTCATCGGATGGAAGAAGATAGAAGATGCCGCTTGGAGAAGATGTTTGCCGGTCCGGATGTCCTCTTCTTGCCGGATAGGAGGAAGACTTTGGACCCTCTTCTGGACTTCTTCAGTGGATGTCTAGCCCACGCTTGGGTTGGATGAAGATCTTGGAGCCAGGACGGATCGGTGAACCTGGCATGGTGAAGACAAGGTAGGAAGATCATCAGGGGGGTAGTGTTAGGTTTATTTAAGGGGGGTTTGGGTTAGATTAGGGGTATGTGGGTGGTGGGTTGTAATGTTGGGGGGGGGTATTGTATGTTTTTTTTTACAGGCAAAAGAGCTGAAATTCTTGGGGCATGCCCCGCAAAGGGCCCGGTTCAGGGCTGGTAAGGTAAAAGAGCTTGTAATATTTGTATTTTAGAATAGGGTAGGGAATTTTTTATTTTGGGGGGCTTTGTTATTTTATTAGGGGGCTTAGAGTAGGTGTAATTAGTTTAAAATTGTTGTAATATTTTTATTATGTTTGTAAATATTTTATTATTTTCTGTAACTTAGTTCTTTTTTATTTTTTGTACTTTAGATAGTTTATTTAATTTTATTTATTTGTAGCAATTGTGTTTAATTAATTTATTGATAGTGTAGTGTTAGGTTAATTGTAGGTAATTGTAGGTAGTTTATTTAATTATTTTATTGATAGGGTAGTGTTAGGTTTAATTATATCTTAGGTTATGATTTATTTTACAGGTAAATTTGTTATTATTTTAACTAGGTAACTATTAAATAGTTCTTAACTATTTAATAGCTATTGTACCTGGTTAAAATAATTACAAAGTTGCCTGTAAAATAAATATTAATCCTAAAATAGCTATAATATAATTATAATTTATATTGTAGCTATATTAGGATTTATTTTACAGGTAAGTATTTAGCTTTAAATAGGAATCATTTATTTAATAAGAGTTAATTTATTTCGTTAGATAAAAATTATATTTAACTTAGGGGGGTGTTAGTGTTAGGGTTAGACTTAGCTTTAGGGGTTAATCCATTTATTAGAATAGCGGTGAGCTCCGGTCGGCAGATTAGGGGTTAATAAGTGTAGGTAGGTGTCGGCGACGTTGTGGGGGGCAGATTAGGGGTTAATAAATATAACATAGGGGTCGGCGATGTTAGGGGTAGCAGATTAGGGGTACATAGGGATAACGTAGGTGGCGGCGATTTGCGGTCGGAAGATTAGGGGTTAATTATTTTAAGTAGCTTGCGGCGACGTTGTGGGGGGCAAGTTAGGGGTTAATAGATATAATACAGGGGTCGGCGGTGTTAGGGGCAGCAGATTAGGGGTACATAAGTATAACGTAGGTGGCGGTCGGCAGATTAGGGGTTAAAAATTTTAATCGAGTGGCGGCGATGTGGGGGGAGCTCGGTTTAGGGGTACATAGGTAGTTTATGGGTGTTAGTGTACTTTAGGGTACAGTAGTTAAGAGCTTTATAAACCGGCGTTAGCCAGAAAGCTCTTAACTCCTGCTATTTTCAGGCGGCTGGAATCTTGTCGTTAGAGCTCTAACGCTCACTGCAGAAACGACTCTAAATACCGGCGTTAGGAAGATCCCATTGAAAAGATAGGCTACGCAAATGGCGTAGGGGGATCTGCGGTATGGAAAAGTCGCGGCTGTAAAGTGAGCGTTAGACCCTTTAATCACTGACTCCAAATACCAGCGGGCGCCCAAAACCAGCGTTAGGAGCCTCTAACGCTGGTTTTGACGGCTACCGCCGAACTCTAAATCTAGGCCTTAATCTGTCTGAGATTTTTTTCCAGTTCATTTTACTGCACTTTCTCTAGTGTTCCCACCGACTTGTACCGTGGAACTAAAGATATTAAGCTTCTGGGAAATACTTGAGAATCCAGCACACTAGAAATTAGATATACAGTTTAACACAGCACTTGTGATTGAACTGAAATTAAATTATAATGTAGATAATGTGAATATAGAATATAGCATAATTATGTGTAGTTAAGGGACTTGGTTAGTCAGTGAGCAAAAGTATATTCCTATACACAATAGAAGGTAAAAAATAAGAAATAAAATAGAAATAGGAACCAATAATGGTGTGTGGGGGAATAAACTTGTATATTTTATAAGGTATCACCAATAATCACTTAATCCTTGATTTAAGGGCCTACGGTATATTACAAGATGTTGATCTGGAAAGCACTCAAAGGTAAACATGTATGTGTGTGTGAATTGGCACCCCTGCAATTCTGTCAGATAATGTACCAGTTCACCCAGAAAACTGTTGCAATTACAAATGTGTAGGCATTCTCATGTTTATTTATTTTGTTTGTATTGGTATGACACAAAAAAAGTGGAGATAAAAAAGCCAAATCTGACAAATTCCACGCAAAACTCCAACAATAGACTGGACAAAATTATTGGCACCTTCTCAAAATTGTATGAAATAATTGCATTCCAAGTTTGTGATGCTTGTGTAATTTGTAATTAAATTCACCTGTATCAATTAACATGGTGCTGATAATATAGAAAGCAAACCGGCAACCAGTAAAATGGTGAAAAATTGACTCAACCTTTCTGTTGTGTGTCTCTGTGGGCCACACTAAGCATGGAGAAGAGAAAGAACAGCAAAGAATTGTCTGAGGACTTGAAAACAAAAATTGTGGAAAAACATGGACAATCTCAAGGTTACAAGTCCATCTCCCGAAATCTTGATGTTCATGTGTCCACTCCAGTAGAGAGGTGTAAGAAACATTGATGTTTACAGGAAGCAATTGGTTTCAGTTATTTTTTCCAAGGGGTGTGCTTCCAAATATTAAATTGAGGGTGCCAATATTTTTTTCCAGTCTATTTTTTAAGTTTTGCGTGGAATGTGTCAGATTGGCTTTTTTTCTCCACTTTTTTGTCTCATACTAATACAAACAAAAGAAATAAACATGAGAATGCCTAAACATTTGTAATTGCAAGAATTTTGTGGGTGAAGTGGTGCATTATCTTACAGAAATGCAGAGGTGCTAATATTTTGGCCATGACTGTATATATATATGTATATATATATATATATATATATATATATATATATATATATATATATATATATATATATATATATATATATATATATATATATATAATTGTGCTAATAAGTCTATATACCCTGACAGAATTTTTGATTTCCTGGCCATTTCTCAGAGAATATGAATGATAACACAAAAACTTTTCTTTCAGTCATGGTTAGTGTTTGGCTGAAGCCATTTATTATCAATCAACTGTGTTTACTCTTTTTAAATAATAATGACAACAGAAACTACTCAAATTACCCTGATCAAAAGTTTACATACCCTAGTTCTTTGTGTGTATTGCCCCCTTTAACATCAATGACAGCTTGAAGTCTTTTGTGGTATTTGTGGATGAGGCTCTTTATCTTCTCAGATGGTAAAGCTGCCCACTCTTCCTGGCAAAATGCATCCAGTTCCTGTAAATTCGGCTGTCTTGCATGAACTGCACATTTGAGATCTCCCCAGAGTGGCTCAATGATATTGAGGTCAGGAGACTGAGATGGCCACTCCAGAACCTTCACTTTATTCTGCTGTAGCCTATGACAGGTCAACTTGGCCTTGTGTTTAGGATCATTATCATGTTGAAATGTCCAAGTACGTCCCTTGCGCAGCATTGATAACATACTGCATTCATCTTGCCATCAATTCTGACCAAATTTCCTGTGCCTTTGTAGCTCACACATCCCCAAAACATCAGCGATCCACCTCCATGTTTCACAGTAGGAATGGTGTACCTTTCATAATAGGCCTTGTTGACTCCTCTCCAAATGTAGCATTTATGGTTGTGGCCAAAAAGCTCAATTTTGGTCTCATCACTCCAAATGACTTTGTGCCAGAAGGTTTGAGGCTTGTCTCTGTGCTGTTTGGCATATTGTAAGCGGGATACTTTGTGGCATTTGCGTAGTAATGGCTTTCTTCTGGCGACTCGACCATGCAATCTGTTGCTAATATTGTATTTAAATACTTTGTTTAATGTACATACACATTGGTCTTTAGTATTGGTTTTATTAAAAAAATATATAGTATCCTATGGAAGCCTGAGCTTTATTTGTACATCCCTTGGCACACCTGGGCCTCTACATCCCGTGTGAGGATTAGTTTGCTGGGATACTGTGAGATCCCTGCTTGTGTCATTTAGCACATTTGGTGCTGCTTCCTTTGTGAGTATAATTACAATACAAGACACTCTGCTGTTTGTCACAATCTCAGTGTAACACTAGGTGGCGCCCTCTTGTTTGTGATTCCTCTTCACAGATTCCTGGATGTTTTAAAAATATGTTTACTTACCATTTAACGACCTGTTCAAGTGGAGCAATATTGATATCACAGAGTATGCTTTCCATATAACGACCCTGAGCTAGCAATCTGGTATTATAAGTGAAAGGACTACCAACATATTATTAGCTCACCCTCTAATTTTAATGAATAGCACAGGATTTCACAAGTGGTGAGTAATGTCTTGTGCTGAAGAACAAAAATTATATTTTATGGTGATCAGAGTCCACGATCCATTACTCCTGGGATTCCCTTTCTTGCCACTAGGAGAAGGCAAATTTTCCTAAAGCTTCCAAGAGCACTTCATAGCTCCCACCTCTCTGGTATGTCAGTCTGACATAAGTAGAAATAAAAAAGGTAGGGAAGAACAAAGTAGGGAAAATGAGGGGCAAACTAGAACTGCCACCAGAAAAAACATAATTTATAAAAATGGTCAGGGCTCATGGACTCTCACCACCATGAAAGAAATTAATTTATGAGGTAAGCATACATTTTGTTTTCTTTCATAAGATGGTGAGAGTCCACAATCCATTACTCCTGGGAACTAATACCCAAGTTGTGGAGCCCACCAATAATGTAAAGGGGGACAAAAGTTTTAACAGAGGTTGGCATCTAAATTCCAGATACCAATGCCGGGAGTACTTTCCTACTCATGTCGCTTCAGGAAAAGCTAAAAAAATATCAAAGTAGTAGGATTTAGAAAAGGAAAATATGTTGCTGCCTTGCAAAGTTATTCAACAGAAATCACATTTAGAAAAAAATAAAAAAATGCAAAGGAAACGGAAACTAATCTATTACAATGGATTGCAATGAGTTATTTGAGGAAGACTATCTCACCTCCAAGAACTTTGAATCAAGAAACGTAACCAGGTAACTGCTATGGCCTTATGGCCTCTGTGATAAAAGAACCAAGAAAATAAAGGCCTGTTTAAAATCTTAGTAGCTTGTAAATATAATTATAGGGCTCTTTCTCCATATACATTATGTAGAAGCCCTTCTTTAGGATTATGAGGACTGGAACAAAGAGAAGGAATAACTATTTTCTGATTGATGATACCAGAAGAAAATATCCCTGAAACAAAGACAAATTTATCCTAGAGAAAAACTACCTTCTAGGAAAGAAGCTAGAAGACAAAACTAAGCATAGATTCAAACAGAGAGAACTGCCAAATACTGAGAATCAAAGTCAGATTTTATGGAGGAGAAAATTGGATTAAACACTGGTCTAATCCTGATTAAAGCTGGAACAAAACTCTTTATGTCAGTAAAGAGTGAAAATTTCTGTGGAATAATACAGAAAAAAAACTTGAATTCAAACCCCATAAAGAGCTAGCAGATAAACCCTTGTCTAAGTCCTCTTGCACAAAATGAAGACATTTAGGAATTCTAAAAGAAAGCCTGTTAAAACTTTAATCCTTCTCAGGAATTTTTTTTACTCAAAATTTTGAGATAGATATCTCCTATAACAGGCTTTCAGGCCTGAAGATAAATAAACAGCTACAGCATCAGAAAAAAAACACATCTTTGTCTCAAAATTAGGTACATAGACTCAAAGCCTTCAAGATAAGAGGCTTGAGATCTTGATGATAAAAAGGGGGGCTTGAGACAATAGGTTGTGCATTGATGGAAGAGACTACGAAGCAGAACTGGACATCCTTGACAGATTCTCAATCGACAACTTCCACCCGTGGAATCCTAAATCCTGCAAAATATAAAAGAAGTTTGTAATTCAAACCAGAAGAAATTAGGTTTATCTCTGGTAGACCTCTTTGATTTATAATCTGATTGAAAACTACTAAGAATATTGGCTTTACCCCCAATGAAGGGCTGGGCAAATGAGTAAACTGCACCCCAGGTGAATGCACCTGGAGTTTTAAATGCAGAAATTGTGCAGACATTGATCTCCATCCATGATAAAATTCCCATTGAATATTTAAATAACGTCTCGTGCAACATTGTCAGATTGATGTCTCTTCTTCTAGAAAGGCCAGCTCAGAAGGACCCTAAAGATAGCCCAGAGTTTCAAGATATTTATTGGTAACCTCGCCTCCAGAGGAGACTAAACTCCTAGCTCTTTCCAGGACCCCCAACCTAAGAGACATTAGAAAACAGACAAAGGATGTCCCTAGAAAAATGGACTGGTGATCTATCCACCAGGATAGAGATTAGAAAGATGAGGAATTCAAAAGGATTCTAAGAAAAAGGCTAAATGAAACTTTGTCCCATTGAGATGGCATGCCAAAAAAGTCAAGGACTCTTATGAAAACGAGCAAATAGAAAAGCAACTGATACTGCAATCATCAGACCTACTCTTTCTTTACTTAGAACTACTAAAGGCTTGTAAATAAATTTAAATCTTGCACATTTTGATGCTAACTTTGATCTACTTTAATATGATAAAGAAAATCTCATTGATATTGAGTCTATATTGAAGTCATAAGAAAGAGAGTGTGATCAGAGAAGAACGACAACTCTTCTTTCTGCAAGAGGAAAAAGAAGTTCATACCAAGACATCATCTAGATAAGGAGCCACTAAAATACCTCCTTGATCTCTTGTTACAGAGAAAATAATTTCCAGACCTTTTGTAACATTTGTGGAATCAGAAGCCATACCAAACAATAGAGTGCAATACTGAAAATGCTTGACCAAGAATGCAAAACTTGGGTGCTAAAAATGAACCTTTGGAAATAAGAGTATGACAGAAACATCCATCAAATGTATTCTAGACTTATAATATCCTTGACAAACAAGGTAGAGAATTTGGGATTGATTTTTAAAAGTTTTCATATCCAGAATAGGCTTTGGGAATTTGGGCTGAAATAAAAACCCTGGCCTTGATAATTATCATTCCCAAGAGTTATAGACCCTAGACACATTGAAAAGAGATTTGTACCTTTACAGGATCCTGGAACAAGAGACAGAGAAAAACCCACCATTGGGAGCCTTGATCTGAAGCCTAAATAACTGAATCCTTGAGAAACTAAATTTAGAAACCAAGAATCTTGAATGGACAAGAGCCAGGCCTTCCAAGGCATAACCTGCTCCTTACCAGAAGAAAATCTGGATTGGGGGCAATGCATCTTCATGCAAACTTTGTAGTGGAAGTAGGTTCTTATACTGTTGACCTTGATCCAAGAGGTTATGTACTTCTGAGAAGATCTTGTTTTAGAGAAGAGAAGGAAGACTTTTACTAGTAAGTCTGTTCTATCCCAAAGCCTCTTATTTTGAGGAAGAAAATACCTCTTCCTCTAGACTCAGCAGAAATTATGTACACTAGAAAAGGCCCAAACTATTTTTTCCTTGAAAAAGTTGAGATAATAGTTCAGATTTTGAAATCATGACATCTGACCATGAATTAAGCTATGCGAACAACACAGAGCAGTGCTCAAAGAAAGTCCCCTTACTTTCAGTATGTTGCCTATACTGAGAAACAGCCGTCTTTGCGCTAATACGCATCTATCACACGCTCTCAAGGCAAATGGTCTCCAGATGATGACGTCAGTCACCGGTGCTAGGCAGGCAGGTAAGCGCTCCATCAACGCTGCAACAAACATTGACAGTCTGTTTTTTAGGATGGACAAATTGTTGAAACAAGACTCTAGGTTAGAATTGGATATAACGTCTTTCGTCTTTTAGGCCTGCGGATAACAAAGTTTCCCTCTTTCATTGTGACAGATTCAGATTTCATACTAAAGTGGAATAATTAGCACTAATTAGCACTCATCGACTTATTGATTGAGTTTAAGAAACAGCAGCGTCTAAATTTTGGTGCAGAAAATAAGAAACTACAGGAGCATTTAAGACCTTTAACGGACATACCAGACTTTAAGACTTATTATGAAAAAATAGAAAAGGTTATTACTGATTTTAAAAATAATATGTGGCAATTCAAGAAACAAAAGATACTCAGGGACAAACAGGACTATGACAATGATAAAGTTTTCTTTCTCTGAAAATAGGAGGAGGGGTAGACAGTATAAACGGAGTAACACACAGTGGCCTAGATTTGGAGTTTGGCGGTAAAAGGGCTGTTAACGCTCCGCGGGCTTTTTTCTGGCCGCACCATAAAATTAACTCTGGTATCGAGAGTTCAAACAAATGCTGCGTTAGGCTCCAAAAAAGGAGCGTAGAGCATTTTTACCGCAAATGCAACTCTCGATACCAGAGTTGCTTACGGACGCGGCCAGCCTCAAAAACGTGCTCGTGCACGATTCTCCCATAGGAAACAATGGGACTGTTTGAGCTGAAAAAAAACCTAACACCTGCAAAAAAGCAGCGTTCAGCTCCTAACGCAGCCCCATTGTTTCCTATGGGGAAACACTTCCTACGTCTGCACCTAACACTCTAACATGTACCCCGAGTCTAAACACCCCTAACCTTACACTTATTAACCCCTATTCTGCCGCCCCCGCTATCGCTGACCCCTGCATATTTTTTTTAACCCCTAATCTGCCGCTCCATAAACCGCCGCAACCTACGTTATCCCTATGTACCCCTAATCTGCTGCCCTAACATCGCCGACCCCTATATTATATTTATTAACCCCTAATCTGCCCCCCTCAACGTCGCCGACACCTGCCTACACTTATTAACCCCTAATCTGCCGAGCGGACCTGAGCGCTACTATAATAAAGTTATTAACCCCTAATCCGCCTCACTAACCCTATCATAAATAGTATTAACCCCTAATCTGCCCTCCCTAACATCGCCGAAACCTACCTTCAATTATTAACCCCTAATCTGCCGAGCGGAGCTCACCGCTATTCTAATAAATGTATTAACCCCTAAAGCTAAGTCTAACCCTAACACTAACACCCCCCTAATCAATCAGCCAATCAGATTGAGCTCGCATTCTATTGGCTGTTCCGATCAGCCAATAGAATGCGAGCTCAATCTGATTGGCTGATTGGATCAGCCAATCGGATTGAACTTGATTCTGATTGGCTGATTCCATCAGCCAATCAGAAAATTCCTACCTTAATTCCGATTGGCTGATAGAATCCTATCAGCCAATCGGAATTCGAGGGACGCCATCTTGGATGACGTCCCTTAAAGGAACCGTCATTCGTCGGGAGACGCCGGAAGAAGAGGATGGATCCGCGTCGGCTGCTTCAAGATGGACCCGCTCCGCACCGGATGGAAGAAGATCGAAGATGCCGCTTGGAGAAGATGTTTGCCGGTCCGGATGTCCTCTTCTTGCCGGATAGGAGGAAGACTTTGGAGCCTCTTCTGGACCTCTTCAGCACCGGATGATGGATCGCCAACCCCCGCTTGGGTTGGATGAAGATGTTGGAGCCAGGACGGATCGGTGATACCTGGATGGTGAAGACAAGGTAGGAAGATCTTCAGGGGCTTAGTGTTAGGTTTATTTAAGGGGGGTTTGGGTTAGATTAGGGGTATGTGGGTGGTGGGTTGTAATGTTGGGGGGGGGTATTGTATTTATTCTTTTACAGGCAAAAGAGCTGAAATTCTTGGGGCATGCCCCGCAAAGGGCCCTGTTCAGGGCTGGTAAGGTAAAAGAGCTTGTAACTTTTTTAATTTAGAATAGGGTAGGGAATTTTTTATTTTGGGGGGCTTTGTTATTTTATTAGGGGGCTTAGAGTAGGTGTAATTAGTTTAAAATTGTTGTAATATTTTTCTTATGTTTGTAAATATTTTTTTATTTTTTGTAACTTAGTTCTTTTTTATTTTTTGTACTTTAGCTAGTTTATTTAATTGTATTTATTTGTAGGAATTGTGTTTAATTAATTTATTGATAGTGTAGTGTTAGGTTAATTGTAGGTAATTGTAGGTAGTTTATTTAATTATTTTATTGATAGGGTAGTGTTAGGTTTAATTATATCTTAGGTTAGGATTTATTTTACAGGTAAATTTGTTATTATTTTAACTAGGTAACTATTAAATAGTTCTTAACTATTTAATAGCTATTGTACCTGGTTAAAATAATTACAAAGTTGCCTGTAAAATAAATATTAATCCTAAAATAGCTATAATATAATTATAATTTATATTGTAGCTATATTAGGATTTATTTTACAGGTAAGTATTTAGCTTTAAATAGGAATCATTTATTTAATAAGAGTTAATTTATTTCGTTAGATGTAAATTATATTTAAGTTAGGGGGGTGTTAGTGTTAGGGTTAGACTTAGCTTTAGGGGTTAATACATTTATTAGAATAGCGGTGAGCTCCGGTCGTCAGATTAGGGGTTAATAATTGAAGGTAGGTGTCGGCGATGTTAGGGAGGGCAGATTAGGGGGTTAATACTATTTATTATAGGGTTAGTGAGGCGGGTTAGGGGTTAATAACTTTATTATAGTAGCGCTCAGGTCCGCTCGGCAGATTAGGGGTTAATAAGTGTAGGCAGGTGTCGGCGACGTTGAGGGGGGCAGATTAGGGTTAATAAATATAATATAGGGGTCGGCGGTGTTAGGGGCAGCAGATTAGGGGTACATAGGGATAACATAGGTGGCGGTGCTTTGCGGTCGGAAGATTAGGGGTTAATTATTTTAAGTAGCTGGCGGCGACATTGTGGGGGGCAGGTTAGGGGTTAATAAATGTAATACAGGGGTCGGCGGGGTTAGGGGCAGCAGATTAGGGGTACATAAGTATAACGTAGGTGGCGGTCGGCAGATTAGGGGTTAAAAATTTTAATCGAGTGGCGGCGATGTGGGGGGACCTCGGTTTAGGGGTACATAGGTAGTTTATTGGTGTTAGTGTACTTTAGGGTACAGTAGTTAAGAGCTTTATGAACCGGCGTTAGCCAGAAAGGTCTTAACTCCTGCTATTTTCAGGTGGCTGGAGTTTTGTCGTTAGAGCTCTAACGCTCACTTCAGAAACGACTCTAAATACCGGAGTTAGGAAGATCCCATTGAAAAGATAGGATACGCAAATGGCGTAGGGGGATCTGCGGTATGGAAAAGTCGCGGCTGAAAAGTGAGCGTTAGACCCTTTAATCACTGACTCCAAATACCAGCGGGCGGCCAAAACCAGCGTTAGGAGCCTCTAACGCTGGTTTTGACGGCTACCGCCGAACTCCAAATCTAGGCCAGTCTGTGAAAAAAGTTACTATTGAAGATACAGATACTGAGTATGATTATGACTCTTCAGATTTAGAGGTAATGGATTAACAAACCCAACAGATAGAGACATCTACCTCATACGTATTACAGAATAAAGATGACCTATCTGAAAAAAAATATGTAGAAGCGTTCGGAGATAAAAAAGAACAGACTGTAGCACAGACAAGAGCCCAAAACAGGATGCACAGATACCCCCAGAGAAGGAAGGCGAATCAGACAAGGAAATACATTTAGACAACTGTAATGTTGTGAACTTGTCTTCTTATAATTTGACTAAAGATCAAATTTGCGTTCTTTCTCTGGGTCTCAATTTTGCTCCTACAACACATTTTGACCTCTTCAATACCATTGTAGATTTGTGAGAATATTGGTTTTAAAGAAACATTCTTTTAGGTTTATACTGAAGAAAGACAGAGTGGGGAGACATCAGAATTATCTGAATCAGAAGTGAGTGTTAACTTCCTGGATAAATGTTTAGAACTAGATTTATTGTCTTTAGAAAAGGAGAACCAACTGAGTGTTGATGAACAAGCTACATTTAACTTAGATAACACTAAATTAAAAGGAAAATCAGATTTCTACTCGGTACAGACTAGGTCTAGTGCTATTGAGGTTTTTCAGAAAACTGTTGAATTAAAATTAAAAGATCTTCATGAGAGTATCAACTGGAGTTGCCACAAGGGAGATAATCTTACGAAACATGAATACTTTGCATTACAAAAGTTTCAGAGCAATAAAGAGATAGTGATTCATGGCTCTGATAAGGGGGTCAAAATAGTAGTCCTCAATAAAAGAGATTACATATTAGAAGTGGTTAGACAACTTATCATATTCCAACTTGTACTGTACCTGTGAGGTATGTTCTATGACATCACCTATGCTTTTTTTAACACCAGTTCCATACAGGTGCATTGCTTGATGATTTCCAAGCTAAGGCAATATTGCCAAACCCTACCTGAGATTAACTCCTCAAGATCTCTCTCTTTGTGGATGTTAAACCTATTTCTTTTCTCAAAGCAAGCCTTATTTTTGTTGTCTAATAACTTCACCATCAACCTAATAAGTTATGATTGTATTCAGTATTCAGTGACTTTCACAGATTCTGTGTGGGACTACTTTTACACACTGTGTAGTAACACAGCCCCTGCAGAGACCGGGTGTTGCTTGTTCCGACCATCTACTTGAAATTAATTACTATTTGGATCCTCTCTGAGCTGTTTGCAGGTTCTGGCAAAGATAATCCTACTAAAGTAAATTTTCCTTGACCATATTTACTGCACTTCCTCACAGAACAAGCTGAAAGTAGTTCCGGACATTTTCTCTCTGTTTGGATTCATCCACATGCTTCACAGCATCAAGCACACAGACACTGCAGCTGCTGTCTTTTCAATTCTGCACTTTAATTCACAACTAGCTGGGTAGATCTGATTGCTACAGTGTAGCTACAGTTTTAAAACAAGTTTATATGAATTTCATTTCTCAGTAATAGTTGTTTGGATTCTAAGGTAAAATGTTGCCTGTATTTATTCTGCCCTGAAATCCCGAGAAACCTACTCAGTCAAATCTGAGTGTTACACAACTATAAGATTTAGAGGTATACATTAAATTGCCATATAATCCCACCTTTATATATCAGAGGAAGCTAACCTCTATAGTTGATTGGGCTTTACATAATGGTGTAATAACACAGAAAATTTTGGATTTTCTACTGGTAAAATATCCGAAAGTAGCAATATTTCATTATTTGCCAATAAACCATAAATGTTTACACAATCCACCTGGACGCCCCATAGTAGCAGGGATTGGCTACTATCTGAATTGATTGATGCTTATCTGCAACCACTCATTTTGAATTTGAAGAGTTACATAAAAGATACCAGTGGTGTGATTAGACAGATTGAAATACTGGAGTGGGAGGAAGGCTTTTCATTTATATACATTGATGTAGTGTCCCTTTACACATCTATTCTCCATAATAAAGGTATCAATGACATTAAATTATTTTTTTTTAATCACCACTCCACTTATAGTGAGGAAGTGAAATAATTTATTTTGAGATCTATTGATTTTCTCTTGACACATAATTTATTTATGTTTGAGGGGATTACTATCTCCAGAGACGCAGAACAGCAAAAGGAGCAAAATTTGTTCTCTCTTACGCCAACCTGTATTTAGGTTGATGGGAGTTTTCCGCGTCTTTGGGGATACTAACCCCTTCAGAGAAAACATTCTCTTTTACTCACTATATTGACAACCTTTTATTTGTATGGAAAGGTCCTGAGGAAGAGATTCCCTTATTTTTGTGATATCTGCAAAAGAATGATTTCAATTTGTAATTCACTTTTACACATAACAAGGAGAGTATCACTTATTTGGATATAAAATTGAAATCTAATTTCCTCAAACATTGTGTTCAAGTAGAATTGTACAGAAAATAAATAGCAAGTAATACAATTTTGAATGCTGTGTCCTGTCACCCAAAACATACAGTTAATGCTATTCCTAAGAGTCAGAACATGAGGGTTAAGCGCAATTGTACTGACACTGTAAATATGAGCTTCATGCCAAAGATTTAACCAATAGGTTTGTAGAGAGAGAATATAAGAAAGAACTTAGAAATCATTAAGAAACAAGTAGATGTTCTAGATAGAGGTTCTTTGTTTATCCCTAAAAGTAGGTCTAGTAGTATGGAAAAGAAACCTAAGCGTATCACCACCTACAGTCGGGAATACCATAACATTTGTGGTATCATAAGAGATTCACTACCAATTTTGGAAACAGATAATAAACTTAGGGAGATTGTACATAAAGGTTGTATTTTTGTATCCAGAAAGTAAAAAACCTTGGGTAATACATCATCAGCGTCTATGCTACCAGGGTGTAATAAACAAAATTGGCTTTCTTTGAAACCAGTTTTTTTCCGATGTAATAGCAATAGATGTAAGTCCCGCTCATATGCTATTTTTGGTCCTGAAATCACTTCTCAGGCAACTGGAAACGTGTATCAAATACAACAATATTCAGCATGTAACTCTTGTTTTGTAATATACATTTTGACCCGTAGGGGGTACTGTAAGCAGTATGTAGGTTTAACTACTAGACCCCTTAAAGACCATTTTTTAAAACATTTGAGAGCCATTGAGGATCCAGAGTCTACAACTACTATATCTTTGCACTTTAAAAGGGAACATAACTCACTTTTGGCATTTCAATGCATTCTAGTATTTTCAAGACACCCCAGAGAGGGAACAGAGAAGACGTCCTAAGACATCATGAAGTCTTTTGGATATTTCAATTGGATACTAGAATGCCAAAGGGTCTAAACTCTGAGTGGGATGTTAAATTATTTGTGTGAAATGAATTATAAACTATTTGTATGATTTCTTTTCTGTTTAAATTGTGAGTTAAAATATACAGTCACTGTTTATTCATATATATATATATATATATATATATATATATATATATATATATGTGTGTGTGTGTGTGTGTGTGTACCTATGCCTCTTTTTTTATTGTGTTTAGCCTCTCAGCATGTTCTAATATTATATGAGACAATAGGAATTATCATTAGAGGTGTATTGTTAGACACAGGTGTGTCACTTTAAAGTTTCTGGTCTGTGATTGGTGATTTTTATACAGGGGGAAGGAGGCATTAGAGGTATAATAGGAAATGCAACAAGTTGCCATATTTATGGGTCATTAAAAAAGTGCATTATGGAATATACAAAACATGTTTGAGCTTTTCTCATTTTTGTGATGTGTACTACATTTGATATGTGCCAATTAACATTTTTTGCTCTTTTAATACTGTGTCTTGTGACCATCTGGGACCGGGTGCTGCTTTTTGGATGTTGCATGACTTAATTTACAAGCTTTTCAGGTCAAAACCATAAGCCCCTATTTTTTACATTAAATATAATTATGGGAACAAAGGCATTACATTTAAAGAATTTGTGGAGTTATGAAGCTTCAAAATATTTTGAAAAGCATATCATCTACTGAGATGAAGTAATACTGATAGTTGGATTAAACTTGTAATCTGTTTGTAAATTATTATCTACTAAAGGAACAGTAGAGAGTTTTGATAAAGTGGAAATTGCCCCATCCACTTTAGGAATAGTCTCAAAAAGGCATTAAAATATAAAAGAGGAAAAACAAAAACAAAATAAATATCCTCCTGAACACTGAAGATGGACAAAAATGAATACCACTGCTTGGTAAATATCTCAGAAATTGCCTCTGGGACAGATAAAAAAACACCTCTGAAGACTTAAGAAAAGGATTGATAAATCTAGCTGTTTGACATATTTATCTTCAGAAGGCTTAGGGTGTTGTGCTCCTAAAGCAGGAGTGGGCATACTTTTGTAAGGCAAGGGCTACCTCTAATTTTATTCCATGTGACGTGGTCACCTAACAAGAAAAACAAAAAACATCAGTCGCTGGCTGAAAATTGTATTTTTGCCACAAATAGGACCTGCTGGCTGAAAATTGTATTTTTGCCTCAAATAGGAACTGCTGACTGAAAATTTAATTTTTGCCACGAATAATGCAGCTTTAAAAATCAGCCGCGCTCTTTACTAACTGTGAGAGCTCTCTCTTTACGTCACGCTGGGACCATCAAGCAACCTTATCTGTGTACCGCGCCTGCGTATGAATAAGTAGTCTCACAATTAAGATGGCTCGAGTCTAGGGCTAACGGAGTAGTCAAGCCTGGAACACATGGGAACCCTATTCTCAGCCAATCACAGACAGACTCATTCTACAAAGTAATTTTATTGACTGGGCGCCATGTCAGTTTGATTAGCGGGTAGGTCCTGTTGGCTGCTCTCCATCTGTCCGCTACTAGCTGAAGACTACTGCAAATAGTTGGGACAGTGACAGCGGCAGGCTCTGTACTGCCAACACAGCAACCAGAGACTGGTATGCAGCAACAGCACTGACCTGCAAAATTTGGTGACAACAAATTCTGGGGACAGAAAGCTGCAGAAACTAGCACAAAGTATAGCTAATATTAGTGTGTCAGAGAAAGTATCAAATAACAGCATTAAAGCCTGGAACAGAGTAAGTAAAAGAACCTTAGGGGGAGTAACAGACCCTTGGAAAAAAGCAACACCAGACCATTCACCCAGCAGAGCCTGGTGACAAGTAATGGAGGACAGAACTAGAAAGTAGCAGCAGAATATCAGACAGAGCAGGACCTGGAACTGCAAACCCAGGGAAACCTAGGAGCATCTCAGCCTGGCGCATAAAGAGTCTGTACTATGGACTGACCACTCTTGAGACAAAAAGTAGGAGAGTTTGGGACAGGCAGTAACCAAAGCTGGAGCAGTGAGTTCAGCTACAGTCACATCACACATGCTGAAGTACACATACCGCCGTCATAGACTCATAGCCGATTTCAAAAGTCTGCATAAGAGAAACATTTCTCATACATCTATGGTGGCGAGGCTCTTCACTCAGAATCCAGATGTGTGAGAAATCTTTCTCGTATTATGCAGACTTTGAAATCTTCCAGACTGTCACCTCAAAATTCACTCGAGGTCCACTGGTAGACCGCAATATACCTCTTGCCCACCCCTGCCCTAAAGAATATCAAAATCTCCAATAATAGAAACCTAAGATGTTCAGGTATGAACCTGCAAGTGGAGGATACTGTATGCTGATCATTAATTAAGTCCTGATCATCAGAAACTTCAACTTCAGAAGAGGAATCAGAGGAGTTAAAATATGAGTCTGAAAGAGGCAGTGTTACCTGATCTGATCGTTAGAAATTCAGAATATCTAAAACAACAACTATAGGTTGCTTGTCAGAGACTCCTTTGCGCATGAACAACACTGCAATACCTCAGAAAAAGTTGAATGCCCAATATTTTTAAATCATGGAGCAAATTCTGAAGAACTCCCTTGTACAGTACAAACCAAAGGAGGACAGATTCCTTTAGAGACAAAAGCAGTGAATGACAGGGAGGTTACCCTGCATAAAACAACAAATTGATATTGCAAAGCTGAGCTGGAGTTTTAACAGACATAAGTGCATCTAGCCTTTTAAAGGAAAAATATATAATATATTGGGACAGATCCAGCATGCTCCATCATAGAGCAATAAATACATAAACCACAATACAGTATCTAGTAACATAAAATACACATCTATATGTATGCATATATACATGGAGATACAATAACAGAATATAATATCAATGATTTAGAAAGAAAATCTGAGAATCTAAAATTAAGGTGTGCACTTCATGCAGCAATAAAATACTGTAAAACATAAAAAGAAAGATAATTAAATATAAATTATAAACAAAATTCATATCTAATTGAGATAAACACAGTAAAAATTACTGGGAGAATCTCTAATGCATTTAAGTGTCCTCACTTACCTCAGATGCACCCACTCCATTGTGCTTACCAGTTTTAGCAAAAAACTGCTTCAAGAAGAGAGCACATCCAGTGCTGAGCACATTACAGTGGAGGATTTAACCTTTTAATGTCGTTACGGCATTGTATTCTGTTCAAATTTTTATGGGCTTTAACGCTGATGGACTGAATACAACGTACTAACCGGTTGGCTTTCCTGAAGCCACTGGCGCTTCCCTGATGGGATCGCGATCTAGAGGGTGTGCCTAGCATAAAAGGGACGCCCACCTGACGCAATCCCATCATTGAAATCTCGTGATCACTTGCACGATCACGAGATTTCAAATTGTTTATATCGGAACAGTTGTTCCGCTGTAGACACTTTAACCCTGGCATGAAAGGGTTAATTGTAAAGTATATAGATGAACCAAAAGGAGAAGGCTAGGGACCTATCCTTGTGACAACGGTGTCATGCTTGTGACTAACTCCTTTACTGGGAATTATTATGCTACTACCCCATACTCCAATCTCCCCTCTATCTCTCAGTAGCAGCTCTCTTAGGGGGGAAATAGACATCAAATCAGTCTCAGAACCCCTCTCAATGAAGAATCATAAAAGCACCTCAAACCTTTACCTGCCTCCTGGGAGGCAAATATTTACACTAGCATACCAGATTGGCGGGAGGGTTGAAGTGCTCTTGGAAGCTTTGGCAATCTTTACCTTCTCCTAGTGGTGAAGAAGTGAATCACAGGAGTAATGGATCATGGACACTCACCACCTTATGAAAGAAAATTTAGTGTGCCTGGTGACCTGAAGTAAAGTGTTAAATCAAATGCATAACAAAAATTAAGTAAAATATAATAAAATAAAGAAATTCACCCACACCTATATACATGAAATACAGGATTTTATTAATGATAACAATGTTTAAATGTTGATTCAAAGGAATGTAATATATGAGAAGGCGTTGAACAGGAAAGGGCTCAAATGTGTATATTTGTGTATATATCCGAGATATTAATGTTTTGCATTGTCAATCTTGATTCTAGAACAAATATCAAAAAAATACTAAAAAGCACCATTAAAAATGACTAGTTGGAAGGACAACAATAAGCTATAGCCAATTACATAAAAATGTAGCTTTAAAGAAACTCAATAGTGTTAAAGGGATATGAAACCCAAATGTTTTCTTTCATGATTCAGAAAGAGCATGCAATTTTAAGCAGCTTCCTAATTGACTCCTATTATCAATTTTTCTTCATTCTCTTGGTATCTTTATTTGAAAAGCATAAATGTTAGCTTTGGAGCCGGCCTATTTTTGGTTCAGCAACTAGGTAGCTCTTGCTGATTGGTGACTAAAAAAATGGAACTTTAGGTGCTGTTTTTTCTAACACCCCACATCCCTTTACTTTAACCACTTATAAGTGCTTAGTGCCGTTTTAAAAAAATTAAAAAATTAAAAAGCTCATCTTTATTTTAAATGTTTATGAACTTTCTCTTTATTTTAGGGGCAATTGGGGCATTTGTTCTTTTTAACCAGAGGTCTGACCTCTGGTTAATTGCACTAAGCACAAAGTGAAGCAGTGAGCTCACAGTCACATTAACCAATCACTTGTAATGGCTGGTTATTTAACATGCGCCCGTCAAGGGTCAAATTGGCCCTTTTATGGGCGCACATTAATATAGCACTCCACTTGTAATCTGGCACACAAATGTTTCTACAAATGAAAATGTCCACATTTGCATTGACTTCACAATTAAATCAGATGTGTACAGACAGACATTACTTGTTAATGTATCAAGCAAAAACAATACAGGATCCTCTAAATATATAATGATCAATAATTCAAAAGGAAACCACTAGACTGCTTTCCCACTCACATTTAAACAGGGTTACTAAAGCATTATGTTCCATTTAAGGCATTCTCTGATTTACACATTACACATATTGTTTTAGAGGGCAAAAGTTTGATGCAAGAAAAGCAGTCACTTTTTATGTACTTTTTTTTAAAGAAATTAGAATTATAAAATGTCTATAACATTTTATTTTTTTATTACAATGCCTAAGTATTTGAAATAAATTGTAAGAACATAAGACTATCACTTACAATGATTTTGACAACTTTAATTAAAAGAATGTGATAAGAATGCTTCCCAAATGTCCTTCTTTACTATTCTTTTATATCTGGTAAAAATAACTTTCTTTCATGTAATTAGCAAGAGTCCATGAGCTAGTGACGTATGGGATATACATTCCTACCAGGAGGGGCAAAGTTTCCCAAACCTCAAAATGCCTATAAATACACCCCTCACCACACCCACAAATCAGTTTTACAAACTTTGCCTCCTATGGGGGTGGTGAAGTAAGTTTGTGCTAGATTCTATGTTGATATGCGCTCCGCAGCAGGTTGGAGCCCGGTTTTCCTCTCAGCGTGCAGTGAATGTCAGAGGGATGTGAAGAGAGTATTGCCTATTTGAATTCAATGATCTCCTTCTACGGGGTCTATTTCATAGGTTCTCTGTTATCGGTCGTAGAGATTCATCTCTTACCTCCCTTTTCAGATCGACGATATACTCTTATATATACCATTACCTCTACTGATTCTCGTTTCAGTACTGGTTTGGCTTTCTACTACTTGTAGATGAGTGTCCTGGGGTAAGTAAGTCTTATTTTCTGTGACACTCTAAGCTATGGTTGGGCACTTTTATATAAAGTTCTAAATATATGTGTTCAAACATTTATTTGCCTTGACTCAGGATGTTCAACATTCCTTATTTCAGACAGTCAGTTTCATATTTGGGATAATGCATATGAATTAATCAATTTTTTTCTTACCTTAAAATTTGACTTTTTCCCTGTGGGCTATTAGGCTCGCGGGGGCTGAAAATGCTTCATTTTATTGCGTCATTCTTGGCGCGGACTTTTTTGGCGCAAATTTTTTTTTCTGTTTCCGGCGTCATACGTGTCGCCGGAAGTTGCGTCATTTTTTTTACTTTTTTTGCGCCAAAAGTGTCGGCGTTCCGGATGTGGCGTCATTTTTGGCACCAAAAGCATTTAGGCGCCAAATAATGTGGGCGTCTTTTTTGGCGCTAAAAAATATGGGCGTCACTATTGTCTCCACATTATTTAAGTCTCATTATTTATTGCTTCTGGTTGCTAGAAGCTTGTTCACTGGCATTTTTTTCCCATTCCTGAAACTGTCATTTAAGGAATTTGATCAATTTTGTTTTATATGTTGTTTTTTCTATTACATATTGCAAGATGTCTCCATTTGTCCCTGAGTCAGAAGCCACTTCTGGAAAAATGCTTAACTGAGTTTCAGTTCTACCAAAGCTAAGTTAATTTATTTTAAATGTTATAAATGTTTATCTCTAGCTATGGTTTGTAATAAGTTATTATGATATACTTTTACATGCAGATTCCATTAGTATTTATGCTTTATACATTTCCATTCTTAAGTGCAAGAAATGTTTAGAAGATTTATAAGAAATATTTTTTCTGATTAAGGCTATGTCTGACTTTGTGCCTTCTAATACGATTTTTAGGTCTTTTTCACTTCTTTTTTAATTATTGAAGTTTCAAATGACCAACAACATACTGATTTATCCTTCTCTGATGATGTTTTTTTCTCTTTCAGAAATTCTCTTCATTAGATATTGACACTAACAAATCTACTTTTTTATATATTTTTTTTATTATTAAAGTACATTTGTTCTTTGTTGAAGAGGTGTTGATTATTTTGGATATTAAGGTAACTAGTTCTTTAAGACTAGCTGACACTATTTCTGCCTTTTTATTTCTTCTGTGATTTCAGAGGTTTTCTTTCCAATTCCCCATACTAGGGAATGGAATAGGCTGAGAATTGTCTTTTATTTTTAAACTATATTCTTTGTCAGCAGTTAAATTCAATTTGGAGGGTTCTCCAATTTATTGGAGCTATCTCTACTCCTACTAATTATGCTATTGTTTTTATAGTAAAATAGTATTTATTTTCCTTTATATAGTTGTATCTTATTTTTGGAAAATTATTTAGTTTCAGCTACTTTTCTTGGTCCTGTGATATTGCAATTGCTTCATTTTTCTGTTTACTTTAAGATCAAGTATCAGATCATGATTTATTTTAGCATTGTTAAGGGACAACATTTACTAGACTAGGTGCCGTTGCATTTGTCTTGTTGTTTTGCATTTTGCAAGTCCTCTGTTTTGACTGGTCCTTTAAACTGGACTATCATGCTAATTATTTAATTTGTGTCTTCATTTTATTTAATATATTCGCAAATGAGGGTTAATCTATGTCTTTAGCTATTTTAGCTAGAAGAATTCTGTGTTTTTTAAAAAAAATCATAAAAAAAAAAATCCATGTTTCTTTTGTTCTAAGATAATCAATTATAATTGGATTCAATTCTTAACTGTTACTATGGGCTTCAAGATTGAGTTCTAAGACTAAAACTTTAAGCTTATACTAGTTTGGTTGTTCTTATTAAGGAACGAATCCTGAGTTCTTTCCCAAGTAACATGTTTTTAATTGGGGTTCGAAATTAGCTCCCTAATGTTGCGATGCACATGCCGTATTCCAGCTTGGCTGGTAAGGGGCAGGTTAAGACTTCTTTGAAATTTATTTGGTTCTATTTTGTCCAAATTTCTTTGATTTTATTCCAGTAAGGCTAACACTTTCTTTCAGTGTGTTTCTGTCCTATATATTTTGGATACTGTTGAGGCATGGCTGGGTACCCATGGGGTTCAAGCGCTGCTCAGACCTGGAATCTTCTGGGGTTTTTATTCCAGTTCCTTTTCTAGGAACTGGGTTTTGGAGTTTTATTCAAACTATTTTGCCTTTTTGTGGTCATTGATAGCATTATTTATTTTCTTTAGATACAATAAATGCGTATTCTTCATTTTTCTGTTTTCATTCAGATTATTTCCTGAGGATGCGGATTCTCATATGTTTCACTTGCTCTTCAGGACATAGTTAGAGGATCTTTTTTCAAAAGCTCTTAATTCCTCACGCAAGGGTCACCTTTTTTTTTTAGGTTTCCCGATGGTTTATGTCACTATCTTTGTCTCTATCAGACAAGGGACAATTTGTATTGGGTTCTGTCTGTCGGTACCTTTAGTCTCTATTATTTCCTTCAGTTGCTATATATGCATAGAAGTTTTAACAGCATTGGATTCAATTCCCTTTGCTCATTTTCAATGGAAAGATCCTTTCCAGCTTTTTATGAGTGTTGTTTCTTCAAGAACATGGTTGGAGGATCAATTAACCAATCAGTTTGTTGATTCCTCAGACAAGAGTAACCTTTTTTAGATTTCCGGATAGATTCAGTGTCCATGACTCTGTCTCTGTTGGTCAGGAGACGTCTGAAATTGGTTTCAGCTTATCGAAACCTTCAGTCTCAATCATTCCCTTCGGTAGCCTTATGCATGGAAATTCTAGGTTCTTATGACTGCTGCATTGGACGTGTTCCCCTTTGCTCATTTTCACATGCAACCTCTTCAGCTCTGTATGCTGAACCAGTGGTGCCGGGATTATACGAAGATATCTCATTTAATATCTTTAAAACTGATTGTTCGACACCCTCTGACGTGGTACAGACCACCATCGTTTAGTTCAGGGGGCTTCTTTTTTTCTTCCAACCTGGACTGTGATCTCAACAGGTGCAAGTCTGACAGGTTGGGGAGCTGTATGGGGGTTTCTGACAGCACAAGGGGTTTGGGAAATCTGAGGAGGTGAGATTACCAATCAATATTTTGGAACTCCGTGCAATTTTCAGAAGCTCTTCAGTCATGGCCTCTTCTAAAGAGAAAATCGTTCATTTGTTTTCAGACAGACAATGTCACAACTGTGGCATATGTCAATCATCAAGGAGGGACTCACAGTCCTCTGGCTATGAAAGAAGTATCTCGAATACTGGTATGGGCGGAATGTCTAATCTCTGCGGTTCATATCCCAGGTATTGACAATTGGAAAGCGGATTATCTCAGTCGCCAAACGTTACATCCGGGCGAATGGTCTCTTCACCCAGAGGTGATTGTTCAAATGTGGGGACTTCCAGAAATAGATCTGATGGCTTCTCATCTAAACAAGAAACTTCCAGGTATCTGTCCAGATCCAGGGATCCTCAGGCGGAAGCAGTGGATGCATTGTCACTTCCTTGGAAGTATCATCCTGCCTATATCTTTCCGCCTCTAGTTCTTCTTCTAAGAGTAATCTCCAAGATTCTGAAGGAATGCTCGTTTTTTTTCTGCTGGTGGCTCCAGCATGGTCTCACAGGTTTTGGTATACGGATCTTGTCCACATGGCTTCTTGCCAACCGTGGACTCTTCCGTTAAGACCAGTCCTTCTGTCACAAGGTCCTTTTTTACCATCAGGATCTCAAATCCTTAAATTTAAAGGTATGGAGATTGAACGCTTGATTCTTAGTCAAAGAGGTTTCTCTGACTCTGTGATTAATACTATGTTACAGGCTCGTAGATCTGTATCTAGGAAGATATATTATCGAGTTTGGAAGACTTACATTTCTTGGTGTCTTTCTCATCATTTTTCCTGGCATTCTTTTAGAATTCTGAGAATTTTTCAGTTTCTTCAGGATGGTTTGGATAAAGGTTTGTCTGCAAGTTCCTTGAAAGGACAAATCTCTGCTCTTTCTGTTCTTTTTCACAGAAGGATTGCTATTCTTCCTGATATTCATTGTTTTGTACAAGCTTTGGTTCGTATAAAACCTGTTATTAAGTCAATTTCTCCTCCTTGGAGTTTGAATTTGGTTCTGGGGGCTCTTCAAGCTCTTCCGTTTGAACCTATGCATTCACTGGACATTAAATTACTTTCTTGGAAAGTTTTGTTTTCTTTTGGCCATCTCTTCTGCTAGAAGAGTTTCTGAATTATCTGCTCTTTCTTGTGAATCTCCTTTTCTGATTTTCCCTCAGGATAAGGCGGTGTTGCGAACTTCTTTTAAATTTTTATCTAAGGTTGTGAATTCTAACAACATTAGTAGAGAAATTGTGGTTCCTTCATTATGTCCTAATCCTAAGAATTCTAAGGAGAGATCATTGCATTCTTTGGATGTAGTTAGAGCTTTGAAATATTATGTTGAAGCTACTAAGAATTTCTGAAAGACTTCTAGTCTATTTGTTATCTTTTCCGGTTCTAGGAAAGGTCAGAAGGCCTCTGCCATTTCTTTGGCATCTTGGTTGAAATCTTTAATTAATCATGCTTATGTCGAGTCGGGTAAATCTCCGCCTCAAAGGATTACAGCTCATTCTACTAGGTCAGTTTCTACTTCCTGGGCGTTTAGGAATGAAGCTTCGATTGATCAGATTTGCAAAGCAGCAACTTGGTCTTCTTTGCATACTTTTACTAAATTCTACCATTTTGATGTGTATTCTTCTTCTGAAGCAGTTTTTGGTAGAAAAATACTTCAGGCAGCTGTTTCAGTTTGATTCTTCTGCTTATAATTTCAGTTTTTTTCATTATAAGATTTAAACTTTATTTTGGGTGTGGATTATTTTTCAGCGGAATTGGCTGTCTTTATTTTATCCCTCCTTCTCTAGTGACTCTTGCGTGGAAGATCCACATCTTGGGTAGTCATTATCCCATACGTCACTAGCTCATGGACTCTTGCTAATTACATGAAAGAAAACATAATTTATGTAAGAACTTACCTGATAAATTCATTTCTTTCATATTAGCAAGAGTCCATGAGGCCCACCCTTTTTTGTGGTGGTTATGATTTTTTTGTATAAAGCACAATTATTCCAATTCCTTATTTTTTATGCTTTCGCACTTTTTTCTTATCACCCCACTTCTTGGCTATTCGTTAAACTGATTTGTGGGTGTGGTGAGGGGTGTATTTATAGGCATTTTGAGGTTTAGGAAACTTTGCCCCTCCTGGTAGGAATGTATATCCCATACGTCACTAGCTCATGGACTCTTGCTAATATGAAAGAAATGAATTTATCAGGTAAGTTCTTACATAAATTATGTTTTTTAAAAAAACCCCATTATAGACATTTATTAAACAATCCTTATTAGTAAGATATTGCACTAAGTGCAAGTGTATTATATATATATATATATATATATATATATATTCATTGTTTCTTAAGAACACCTCTATGACATCACTGCTAACATCACACACATGTTCTAACATGCCACATAGCACCAGCATCCCACTCAACATGATAACTGAAAAGCTTATTTGACAACAAGGAGTAACAAGAAATAATTTAGCAATAGGGTTTTTATGTGAAACAGATATGATTATTAGTGCTAGCAAACATCTGCTTAATTGGTATTGGTTAATTGGTTTATCCAGAAATAAAAGAATAACTAAAATATACTAACTAAATTATTACTGAGCTATTTCCAACTTATCAATCAACCTATTTCCAAATTATTATTTTTATCAGTTCTTTGTAGAGCACCAACAGATTACTGAAATTGATTCTATTTTGTTATTATTATATTATTTAAGCTGAATGAGTTCGTTGTTAATAGCTATGATAAATGTTAAAGGGTCATTTAAAACTAAATACATTTTATAAGCATGGTATTGAAGTTATTTCTTGCTTCCTCTAGCAATGGGTGCTACCATGTTGAAATATATCTATCACTACATTCCAGTCCTGACCTGTTTGCACATGTGCAGCAACTCTCCTTGAGATGCCTGCAGTGAATCTAGATTCCATAATGGCAGAACCCATGGTTAAAGGGAGGTGCATGAAATGTATTCAGGGCTTAGTGCACCATTAATATTATTGAATTCTGTTCACATTATTGCACCCGCTATAACTATACATAACTATTTGTTGCTTACTGATTTAAAATGTTTTATTTTACTCCTTTCTTATACACATTTTTTTATATGTATGATGGATAAAAAAAGTTGTACATTTAAATTTTGTTTTTTTTGTCAGGAAGTGCATCAATTTACAATGGTGAAAGAGATTATGTGTGATGTCAGCAATTATGTCAATGATGATTTCATATAATGTTGTAAATGATATAATATGGATTTTTGTTTTCTTTAGATTACTGGCGGTCTGCAAGATGAGTTCTTAAGGGGACATATATATATATGATGCCCTATATTTTTATGGTTTTTAATTCTGAAATAAATTCCCCGCTCTTTTTGTTACTAGCTTGCAGCCATTGCACATTGCCACTCTAATCTGGAGGTGGATTAGAATAGAACAGGCATAAATACCTATACTTCAATCACTAACCCCATACCTATAATCATCTGAAGTGACATGGGTGCATTCACTCAAAGTAGTAATCCCTAATTGCCCATAACACACTATGCAGTGAGTTTACCATATGATTGCCCCTTTAACTATTAACAGGTATTTGTAGAGCCTTTACCTGGGTCCAGTGTCTTAACAATCCATATGCACAAAATACCCTTTATTTACAATTGGAATTAAAGGTGAGAGAAATGACAAGCAGTTGTTCTACCTTGGCACAAACCAGAGAAACTGCATCCCGGTGGATTCGGAAAATGGCATGGTGGTGAAAGAATTCACCGCAGGTAGATTCTTTCACCACCCTGCCATTTTCCAAATCCACCTGGATGCAGCGTAAGCAAACCAGAAGCCTTAAAAAACCCCACGCAAATGCCCACTCGAAATATAAAAAAAACACGTAACCGCCCACAAGAAATGAATAAAAAACATGTAACCGCCTGCACAAAGTATAACAAAAAAAACCTAACCTCCCGCACAAAGTATTTACAAACACCTAAACAGCAAACCCCCACATCGCAAAATAATAAAGTAATTAACCCCTAATCTTCAAATAACATAAGTAAAATATTAACCCCTTAACCGCCAACCCTCACATCGTAATAAACCTAATTAACCTATTAACCCCTAAACCGACAAACCCCCACATCACAATAAACCTAATTAACCCAATAACCTCTTAAACCGCCAACCCCAATCCCAACATTGGAAGAAATACAGAGGGCAACTCCTAGTGCAGATGAGTTAGCAATATATGTACCCACTAGTTTCTCCCTTTAGAAAGATACTCACACAGTGGAAAGCACACTATAGTGCTAATGCAGCCTGCTGGGTATATTACAGTAGCCCAGCTCACATACACACTCCAGCAATGAACTGTTCCAAGGTTTTTAGACAATCGAATGAAAAATATGGGAGACTTCAGTTGATAAAAAAGAGCTTTATATAAAAACCATTGAATATAAATAAAAACAATCAGTAAAACACGCTACGCGTTTCTCAGAGCTAACCACTCTGTTTCCTCAGGCAAGTGATACTGATCTATAGCTGAAGTCTCCTATTTATGTAACCTTAAACCAATTAGGATGTGAGTTACACCCAGTCAACACCCTTTTTCTTTTCTCACAGGTGCATATGTGGTTTTCTTTTTAGTAAAGAACAGCATTGCTTCATTAAAAAATATAACATATCTAATCAAATCCAATACACAATGTGCAAAAATCTTGTCTAAAACTTACATGAATGCAAAGATATACCATGTAGAAAAATAAACACTTTAGGAAAAATTTACATAGGCATATAAAAGTGATACATCACGTTACCACTTGCCTGAGGAAACAGAGTGGTTAGCTCTGAGAAACGCGTAGCGTGTTTTACTTTTTCAGATTTCAACTACTATTTATCAGGAGGAGCTGCCCTGGCATTTGGTGCACAGTCAACTGGGACACTGCTGAGTTCCCAGACCGCTTACCTTGGCACTACCTTTGCCTTCACAATCTATGAGTATAAAATTTACATCTGATTATATCTGTCCATTTATATATTGGCTACACTAGGAGGTGCCCTTTCTTCTTGTATCATACTAATCCCAACATTGCAATAAACCTAATCAACCTATTAACCCCTAAACCACCAAACCCCCACATTGCAATAAACCTAATTAACCCATTAACCCCTAAACCACCAACCACCAACATCGCAATAAACCTAATTAATCTATTAACCCCTAAACTGCCAACCCCCCACCTCGCAATAAACCTAATTAACCTATTAACTCCTAAACCACCAACCCCCCCACAACGCAAATAACTAATTTAATTATGAAGCCCCCTAACCTAACACCCCCTAAATTAACCCCAATACTAAGCTACACTTAAATAAAACCTAACATTAAAATACAAAAAAATATCTAAAATTACAAAAAATAAAAAAACTCTAAATATACAGAAAAAATAAACAAAATTATAAAAAAAAAATTAAACCTAATCCCTATGAAAATAAAGAAGCCCCCCAAAATAAAACCACCCCCTAAACTAAACTACCAATAGCCCTTAAAAGGGCCTTTTGTAAGGCATTGCCCTAAGTTAAACAGCTCTTTTACATTTACAAATTAATAAATCCCCTCTAACAGTAAAACCCCCCACCCACCAAACCCCCCAAAATAAAAAACAACTAACACTAAAAAAACCTAAAGTACCTATTGCCCCTAAAGGGGCATTTGTATGGGCATTGTCCTTAAAAGGGCATTCAGCTCTTTTACTGCCCTTAAAAGGGCAATCAGCTCTTTTCCAGCCTATTAAATCCCTAATCTTAAAAATAAAAAAAAAATCTTACACTAAGCCCCAAATAGTTATTCACCGTTCCTGAAGTTTGGGGGAGAAGGTCTACATCCAGGTGGCTCCATCATCTTCTATCTTCATCCAGAGCGAAGGAAGCATGGAGTGGAGGTGCGGAGCTGGCTTCCCCGATGCATGGATCCTCAGCGGCGGTCCTCAATGGCGGCGGTCCTCAGCGGCATGGAGGCTCCTCTCCACACGATCGTCTGTTTCACACTGAAGATTGAATGCAAGGTATCCCATATTTATTGGGGTACCTTGCAGTCCTATTGGCTGACATTTTGAAATCAGACAATAGGATAAGAGCTACTGAAATCTTATTGGCTGATTTGAACCGCCAATAGGATTTCAGTAGCTCTAATCCTATTGGCTGATTTCAAAATTTCAGCCAATAGAAATGCAAGGTACCCCAAATTGATTGCGGTACCATGCATTCAATCTTTAGTATACGAAGGACATCGGATGAAGAGAAGCTTCCATGCTACAAAGGACCACCGCCGCTGAGGACCACCGCCATTGAGGACTGCCCCTGAGCATCCACGCGTCGGGGAAGACAAACATTTTTACATTTTCTATTTATTTGTAATTTTAGTTTGGGGGTTGTAGTTTTTTTTGTAAAATAGACTGCCCTCTGGGCAGGCTTATCGCCTAGTAGTGAATAAAAATTATTTTTCATGATTTCAGGTATTTGACTCCAAAGGGCTCTAATGTACATATATAAATACATATGTATACATATATATCTATGTATTTATGTGTTTTACTGTATATTTACTGAACATATTATATATATTTGCATATACCTATACCTGTATATCTAATCAGAACTTATTCTGAAATGCAAACGTTTTAATCAATATTTTTTTTTTTTTTAAATACTATTTTCCCTGGCTATAAGTCCAAATTGTATCTGTGTCTTTGGTTTGATTGTTGTGTTCTAAAATGCAAATTGACTGTAATAATTTAAAACAGCAAATATTATCTTTATGATTACAGTACTATACTATCTTCAAGATGGTCCTATGTGTACAGAAATATTAAATATGATATAAAACTACCTTTAGGTTAAATGTATAAGCTGTTTTATGACATGTAAATATTGCCTAAATGACATAAGATATTGTTCTTTACAGTTGGTCCCATCCCCTCTTCAAGCTGTTCTGTTCCATTCTATAGATACAAATATTCCAAAATCCAAACTATTCCAAAATCAAAAACTTTTCCGGTCTCAAGCAGTTTGTTTAAGGGGTTTTCTACCTGTATTATTATTTTATTTTGTAAAATATAACATTCAATCATTTTAAATCTACATTACTTTTTAGTTAGAATCAATGATCACTTTTACATCAAGACCATAAAGCAAAATTCAGATCAAGGCTGAGTTAATAAACAAAATGCATTTTACCTGATCAAATGTATTGATTTTTGAACAGACATTACATCACTATAGAAATATGCATCAGCTTTTATGACTCATTGCACCCGAAGACTATTTGCTTCAGCTAAGATCTTACCAAGCTGTATTTTTATTGTTTGACTCGGAATAAGCATTTTCTTTAAAGTTTTCGTGCAACAGTTTATTGAGTGTTTATGAATTATATATCTTAGCATTTCAAATAAAAAAAAGAAGTTCCTGGGAACTTATACACTAAATCCCACCAAAATACATATCTGTTTATCTGAAACACTGAAATGTAATGTTCTTCCAGTTGAACTGGTCTATAAAACAATGTTACTGCAAATATTTTATTTTATTCAAAATTAAAAATAAATAAATGCTACAAAAAACGAAACGACGTTATACAATCACATTATGGGGCTGCTTTAATAAAGTCCGGACAGACAGGGTTTGCTTCTGCGTCTGCTTGTGCAATTCTCCCCCAATGACGCGTGAGTAGGGGCTGGTGTGATTTTAATCAGCCAGCTAAGAGCTGGCATATAGTTCGGAAGCAGCGGTCTGATGACTGCTGCTTTTTAACTATCAGCTGCAACTTGCTTATACGAACCAGCAGTGAAGGGCCTCCAAAGCTGCGTACGCAGCTTGATAAATGGAGCCCTAAATTCAATCTTTTCCTATAATAAAATATACTTGAACTGCTTGGGTGTTGCAAAATTAGTGATTAGGTTCTGACAAAAAAACTCATAGGGAAGAGTTCTTCATCCATTTATTCTATTGATGTGTGTTAAAAACTTCACATTGTGAAAAAAGTTTTTTTTTGGCTTTTGTTTCTATGGCATTCCCACCTATTAGAGGTATGTATAATTGAATTTTAATCCATAAGAAAAAGCAGATTTCAAAGGGACATTAAACCAATTGGTATAACTGCAATTTAACGTTTACTACTCACCATGATATTGTTTTTCCTCTTATGTCTGCATTCTCTTCTTTTAGCCAATTACACTCAGGTGCTGCTTGGTGAAGCTCCACATTTTTATACTGGGCACCAACATCTTGGAGCGCACATATTCTGTGACAGAAGTGTTGCACATTGACATATCTGTCAGGCTCTGAGACCTTTACCTGTGCATAGCTCAAACTGTGTTTAGATTGTGGTTAGTAGCACAGCCAGAGTCCTTAGGTGTGCTATTTTCTGCCCGGTGTAGGAGAATAAAAGGGAATTTAGTGGGTGTAGTCTGGCTGCTGAAGAAGAGTGCACTATGTAGAGCCAGTTGTGCAGTCATGATAGTGCAGGATGTGTGACATGTATTAAGGGCAGCACTATTTGTAGTCCTGACATCAGAAGTGATTATGTCGCAGAAATTGCGCCAAAAGTAGTGCAGGAAGTTTTAAATCTGTCCTCTATGTTATCACCATGGTCAGATTTCTGGATTTTGTTTCTTGTCTGCTTCACTGCTAAATTGCCAATTCTGGACTGCCTATATGGTTTTAACCCCATAACACCCATTTGGACTTCTCTTCTGCTTACTGTACATGTTATGAGACTTGGTCCCTGCTGACTTTGCTAGTTCCGTTTCTGGCTCCTGCTTACATTTGGTTCCACTCTGCTTGTTTTCTGATGGCCTGCAGAGCATCACCTGCAGTAGTGTTTCCAGCTCTTAGACAAGGTAACTTTCAGTTAACCTTAACCAGACAGGCGGTCCAGAATAGGTAACTCATCAGTGGGGCAAGCAAGAGACAACATCCAGGAATCAGGGCAGAGCCATAACAGGGAGGACAGATCAAGAATAGGAAGGCCAGGTTTCTCATAACTAAATAACAAAATGCTATATAGCACATTTACAGGCCGTTTAAAACTTCCTAAACCCCTTTTGGGGCCTTATTCTGATGTTGGGACTACAAACAATGCTGTTCCTAGCACAGTTTGTACATCCTGTGCTATTACGACTGTACAACTCGCTTTTCATAGCCCACTTATCTTCATCATCCATGCTACACCAAACACTTCTCTTTTCTTCTCTGATGAATGGTTAGAACATACTGGGCCTAAGGACTAACAAACGCAAACTTCTTAATGCGGCCTGAGCTTCGTATATATCAATGTTGTATATATCAATGTTGTTGATTTTTTGACAAATATACCTGCACTTTGCTTAAGCTTGCACAATAGAGAGTGGAAACTTTAATTATTATTTTTTGCAGAGTTTAAAAGTTACAAATATAAAAAGCCACACGAATAATATAAAGCAATGTAGCAACTGCAGATGTAGAGCTCCTGCTCTGTATTTTGCATTCTAAAATATAGTGCACAATATGGCTTGTCAAGAAGACAACAATGTCACTGATTTGTGAATGTTCACTGCTTCACAGGGTCCAAGAACACTTACTGTAGGTTCCAAGATGACGCACTCAGTATGAAGATACAAAGCTTCACTAACCGGCACCAGTAAGGGGTTCAAATAAAAGAATGGCTTTAAAAAGATATGAAACCCAGAATTTCTCTTTCATGATTTAGATACATCATACAATTTTTTTTTTTTTTTAATTCTTTATTTTATTCCAACAAAGCAAGATAATTATAAGTGCAAAAAAGAAATAGGTTTAACAATTTGTTAAATGGCACAAGAAAATAAATAAAAAGCTTGTTATACATGTCATATCATATCATTTTACTAGATTCTTGTACTAACATTTTCAAACTTAACGGTAGTACAACCAAAATTTATTATTAATGTTAAGATTAATTTTGATTTTTAACCTCGTTATATGCTTTGTTGTTTTTTTCTTAATTAATAAAAAAAGAACAAGAGAAAGATATTACTTAGATTTTTACCAGTTTGTTTTGTATTATAATATATTGGACCTGTGGCTGAAGAGGGAAAAAAAAAAAAAAAAAAAAAAAAAAAAAAAATTACCATAAATTTAAAAGAACAATTTCAGTATTCCGAAATGGGTATATTATCTTATCTATTTCACCCGTAGGGAGCGATTTAATAAATTTTGACCATTTTTGAAAAAATCTATTTATTTCAGATTCTATATTTAGATCTGTTGCTAGTTGCTCAACCAAGCATTGTTTTTTGAGATAATTCTTAAGTTCTACTATTGATGGTATTGTGCTATTCTTCCATTCTTTAAATATCAGATTTCTGGATGCGAGGATAACTAAATTTATAATTGCTATTTCTTTTAAGTCTGAGTTCTTATCCTTTAAGAAGATAATATCTATGTCTGAAAACCTGAAAGAGGTTATTTTCAAGGCTTTCTCTATCCAGAATTCGACTTTAAGCCAAAATTGATAAATTTTAGGGCAGGACCATATCATATGTATTATATCGGCAGCAGGTAGCCTACACTTGGGGCATTTATTAAAGTTTAAGTTGTGCCATCTATAACCTTTGTCTGGAGTATAATAAGCTAAGTATATTAATTTGATATGGGATTCCCTCCAGGTCTCTGAGATAGTAGCCTTATGAAGCAGGGCTAAGGAACGTATTACTTGATGCTCTAGGCCATGTTCGTACATAAGAAGATTCAGCCATTTATGCGCTATATACGCAATATTTTTTTCTCCCTCATAGCTGAGCAAGAGATTATACCAAGAAGAGATAGATGTTAGTCCTGCTCTGATTAAAACCGACCAATTTTCCAGCTTACCCCATGACCAACTCTGCGAAAATTTACTGATTAGTTGAAACGTGTAGTGTCTAGCTTGGAGATAAGTGAAAAAATCACGATTATCCAAGTTATACTCTTGTTTCAACTCTTCAAAAGCTTTTATATTTTCTGTCTCTGAATTAATGAGTTGACTTACATAGTATATCCCATGTTGCTTCCATTTTAGTAATAAAGGTGACTGTAAACCTTCCTGAAATTCTGGGTTTCCTATGAATGTTTGATATTTTGGAATATTTGTATTAACTCCAACTTTTTTCCCAATTTTATTCCAGGCCTGAATGATCGTATAAATTGTTTTAATTTTTCTTACTTGTTTAGGTATTAACTGGGAGGGAAGATGTAAAAGAGATGTTGGTATAAAAGGAAAGATCATATTTAATTCCAGTTCGTTATCTGTAAAATGATCTGCTGCTGATATCCAGTCTGCAGCTATGCGTCCTAGCATGACTAAATTGTATAAATGTATATCAGAGAGGGCCATACCTGCAAATTGCCTAGGTAGAGTTAATTTCTGAAGCGAGATTCTAGGCTTTTTAGACTGCCATATAAAACGTCTAAGATTATAGTTAAACTTTTTTATATCGTAGGATTTTATCAGCAAAGGTAGATTCTGTAAAATATAGAGGATTTTAGGTAAAATTATCATCTTAAAGAGGGCTATTCGCCCTGAGATAGAGAGAGGCAATTTTTGCCAGTTTCTCATATAATCAATAGCTTGATTAAGAATAGGAGTTATATTAAGAGAGTACCACTCTGAGGGTTTATTTGAAATTATAATTCCTAAATATCTGAAGGAGTTAGTAACTATTTTAAAAGGATTTTCTATTCGTGAATTTTCTGTCTTTCTTAGCCATAATAGTTCCGTTTTCGTATTATTTACTTTATAGCCAGAACACTTGCCAAATAGCTCAATTATTTTAATAAATTTAGGTATATTTAGTGAGGTATTAGAGATGTACAACAATAGGTCATCAGCATATAGAGCCACTTTCAACTCTTTTTTATAGATTTTTATGCCATCAATCTGCTGTCTAATTTTCATTGCTAGTGGCTCTATTGCTAGATTAAAGAGTAGCGGCGATAATGGGCAGCCTTGTCGGGTGCCCCTTTCCAATCTGATTGCCTCAGAAACCTGCCCGTTTATAATCAAGCTAGTGGATGAACATGCACATATTCTCTCCACCAGTTTGAGAAAATTATTACCCAAACCGAAGCGTGATAGTGTGTCAATCAAATACTCATGATTAACACGGTCAAACGCTTTTTCGGCGTCAACTGCTATAACTGCAGCATCTGGATAGTCTTTCGAAAGATTTATCTCAAGATTCTTGAAATAATCAATGGTCAGGAGCAACTGTCTAATTTTAGCCGCTGAGTTACGGTTACTAAGGAAACCTACTTGATCTTTATGAATTATTTCTTTTAACCCTTCCTGTAGTCTTGAAGCTAAGATAGATGCAAATATCTTGTAGTCGGTGTTTAGCAAGGCAATTGGCCTATATGAGTCTCTATCAGAGGGGTTCTTTCCAGGTTTAGGGATAAAAATTGTAAATGATGCTAGGAAATTAGCTGGGATTTCTGTCTCTCCTAATAGATACTGATTAAAAAGTTTGGTGAGATAGGGAATAAGAGATAGTGCCATGGATTTATAAAAATCATTTGGCATTGCATCTGGTCCAGGAGCTTTCTCCATTTTCAATGCTTGAATAGCTTTTAGTACTTCGCTTTCAGAGATAGGTAGATTCAATTTATTATTAAATTCAGAATTAGCTTTTGTTACTTTCAATTCTTTCCAAAAGTTTTCACTAGCGGCTTTAACTACTGCGGTAGAGGAGTAAATTATTTTATAGCTTTGATAGAAAGCTTCTAAGATGTCTTCAGTAGTACTTAATTTTTTATTATTGATCTGAATTAATTCAATTAGTGAGGTTTGTTTAAAATTTTTTACTAGTCTAGACAAAAGTTTGCCTGATTTATTCCCAAACTTGTAAAGTTTTGCTTGGTATTTTAATTCTGAGCGTATTGTATAGGTTGTTAATAAGGAGTCCCGTTCTTTTTTAAGTTTATTATATCTAGTCCAATTTTCTTCATTTAAACAATTTAGGTATCTATTATATGCGTTACTTACTGCCATCGTGATTTGTTTCTCCTTTAAGCAATATTTCCGCTTAGCCCTTGCCACATAAGCAATAATTTCACCCCTTAAGACCGCTTTTGCCGATTCCCACACTATCGAAAAGTTAGAGACTGATCCCATATTAAAATGAAAAAATTCCTCTAATTTATTTTTAAGCCAATTTCTAAATTTGGGGTCATTGTTAAGATATTTTGGATAAAAAAAACGAGCCCTTCCCCTTTGAGTATTGTTACTAGGGACATCTAACATTACAGGGGCATGGTCTGAAATGCATATTTCAGATATTTTAGCTTTAGCCCCAGTTTTAAATAAACTATCATTTACTAAAATCAAATCAATTCTAGACATTGATTTAAATGTCTTTGAATAACAGGTATAGTTTTTGGAATCAGGATTTTGAGCTCTCCAAATGTCCCTAAGTGCTAGATTTTGAAAGATGGCTTTAAAAATTTTTGATTCTAAGTTATCTTTTTTTGTCTTTTTCTGCCTAGTACCTCTTCTTAGTCTGTCCAGAGGATATCGGGGGGCCATATTAAAATCACCTGCCAAAATTATATGCCCTTCTGCCACATTAAGCAATTGGACCTGGAGGGAATCCCAAAAGTCTGTATCTATTATATTAGGTGCATATAAGTTACAAATTGTGTACACAACCTTTGCAATTTTCAATTTTATAATTATATATCTACTATTAGGGTCAATTATTGTCAAAAGTTTATCATATATTAGTTTTTTTCCTAATAGGATAGCTACCCCCTTTTTCCTGTTAAGAGATGGAGCATATATTACCTCTGATACCCATAGTGATTTTAGTTTCATTGATTCTTCCTTATTTAAATGAGTTTCCTGTATTAATGCTATTGAGGTATTTAATTTCTGTAAGTGTGTTAAGATCATTTTCCGTTTGATAGGAGAGGTAATGCCCCCTACGTTCCAGGATGTGATTCTATAATTTCTATTCATCTAAGTTACTGTATAAAGAGAGAAAAAAAAAAAAAAAAAAATTTGAAAAAAAAGAAAACAAAAACAAGGCAAAATCTTCCTCTTCAACCACAAAGATCCTCTTCTACTAACCATCGTTAGAATTAACATTGTATTGAATTTAAGGTGTTAACTAGTTTGACTCTGACTTAAGACTCTTTAGAGTCCATGCTCAGCCAACTTTCTTTCTGCCTCAGACGCTGTCAGATAGAAAAAAGTTTGACCATCCAATGTCACCTTGAGCCTAGCTGGGTATATAACTGTGGCCTGCCAACCTGCTTTTAGCATTTTTCCACATACTGGGGAGAGTTCCTTTCTTTTAGCTGAGATCTCAGTGGAGAAATCTTGAAATAATAAAATTTTAGATCCATTATATAGTATGGGCTGGCTTTTCCGATAATATTGAAGAAAAAGCATTTTGTCTTGATAATTTAGAAATTTAGCTATGATTGGCCTTGGTTTGGTCGAATTATTTGGGTTATTGGAAGGTCTCCCCAGTCTGTGGACTCTTTCTATTAAAAAGGACGTGTGCGTTGAAGGGATACTTAACATCTGAGGAAGTGTATCTGTCATAAATTTCATTAAATCTTCATATTGTGGAGATTCTGGATATCCAATGATTCTTAAGTTATTTCTCCTTGATCTATTTTCAAGATCGTCTATTTTAGCTTGAAGCCTAAGAATCATGTTCTGGTTATCACTAATTTTAGGAGTATAAGAGTTAGTTACGTCTTCAAGATCAGATATTCTCTGCTCCATTTCTTGTATTCTTTGAGAAAACTGTCTTACCTCAGATGTTAGTGCCACTATATCCTGTCTAATTTCATTTCTTAAACTGTCAAATTTAGGGGAAATGGCCTCCAAGATACTTGCGACTAAGAATTGTGAACCTTGTGTCTCTGTGAGGTTTAAATTTTGTGTTATAGCGGGGGTTTCAAGTGTTAATGGAGGGGCCTCTGTTAGATTCTTATTTCTACGATCTCTTGATTTAGGTGCCATGCCTGGATTAGGTTTAATAGTGAGTGAAGGGGAAGTGACGTATTTATCCATCTGTATATATATATATAAAAAAAAAAAAAAAAAAAAAGTGCTTGTGGAGTTAAACAACCATAGCAGTGGGTGGTACGTGAATTGTGAGGGGAAGAAAAAAAAAAAAAAAAAAAAAAAAAAGGGAGTGTGGAAGTGATTTGTGTGGTGAGGGAAAAAAAATAATAAATAAATAAATTAAAAAGTGCTTTACATATAGTGAGTTATAGACCAGATTTAGGCAACCATTCAAGAGCGCAGTGTCACTTATATAGGCTTTGAATTTTTATATATAATACTTAATACCCTCTTTCCTTTTTTTGATCCTCTTTCTTCCCTTCCTTTCCCCTCTCTTTATGTAAATTAAGATAGCTGGCAAGCCTTTAGAGAAAAAATATTATATTCGTAATAAAGTCTGCAGTCTGTTTATCACTATTCTGTGATAAAGATGAAGGATTGAAAAAGATTATATCAACAAAACAAGGTCACCTGCTATCATACAAGATTCTATCCATTAACAGTCGCCCTGTGTATTTGATACTCATGTGTTAATGGGTAAAAGATTAAGGCTTATAATCCCCAAGAGTTCTAATTGTAATATTTTTGTTATTAAATTCCCAGTTCTAACATTAGTATAAAAAAACTGCTATCAAGTTATTTTAGACAATTTTATCTAGCAGTCCTTTTTTTGAATACTACATAGATTTCTCTAATTTTTCCAACCGTTTAATCCCTTATTATCATTCAGCTGTGAGTCTATTCCTAGTATGTATATACGTCTAAATTATTGTTTAAGGAAAAAAGTTAAACAGGCACATTCTATTATGAACACTATATAGATATCTAATCAGAACCATCATATTTGTTGTATATTACAAAACACACAAGAAAAATAAAAAAAAAAAAAAACGTTTTTGTTTTGATTTATAACTTTCAGACTCTGAGTTATTATGTATCCAGAAAAGTCCAATAGACTAAAGAACCTTAACACTTCAACAGGTTCAGTTAGTTGCGATTTTGTATACCCAGATATACTTGTGCTTATATAAAGATGTTTGAGTCAATCTTTAAATATATTAGACAAGTTCCGCTTTAATAGTATCAGTCCGGTTTAACTGTTAAGTCTGACACTGTTCAAATTTCCTTTAGATCAATCCTCAACCAATGTAGCACGCCAGCAACACATATTAGATAAGTTCCACTTTAATAGTATCAGTCCGGTTTAACTGTTAAGTCTGACACTATTCAGATTGCTTTAGGTCAATCCTCAACCAATATAGCACGCCAGCATCACCCTGCTTTTACAGTTATCTCTCTTCCCCCTTTTCTCTACTTTTCTTTCTTACCCTTTCGGCGTTGGTATTTCAACTGTCATCGGGGATTAGCCGAACAAATTCACAAGATCTGTAGCACATATATTTACCCCTTAGCTTCCTTCGACAGGAACAGGTTCTATAGCTCTCGTCCTTCACCAGCCGGTTCAGTCTGTCAGCCTCTGGAGCCTCATCCCTGTGTTTGATCAAATGGACCACTCCGCGCCAGATCCAGCCAGGAAGGGGGGCCGGCTCCGTCAGCCGCCGCTGCACCTCCGTGTCAGCTCACCACACGCAGCATCGGTGGGTGGGAGCGACCCCACTCAACTCAGCCCCAGACCACCCCTGGAGAGACACAGGAAACGAGCATCGAACCCCAGCAGGACGCCACACCCGAAACGGGGCAAATATCGCTAAGGCAAATCCAATAACTTGATAAAGGGTAAGAAAATTACTTGTTGACCTACTACCTCCTCTACCCAACCGGGGGAGGGAGGGAGGACTTCACCGTTGCAACTGTAATGCTCAGTTTTGTATGCAGTTTTATTGCCAGATATGTAACAAATAGTCAAGGCAATGGTAATATTGCTCTCTTGTCCAAAGATTTTCTTTAGCGTATGTTCATAGTTTACGCTATAGAGGTAACTGGAGCGTAGTGTTAGCCAGCTGCAGGATTTCTCTCAGGCTTTGAGAGACCAAGCGCAACACGCCGCCAAGGTGTAGCTGCAGGGGAGTGCTACCTGCACAGGTGCAATTAGTGTACAGGCTCCTCCTCTTCCTGTACATCATACAATTTTAAACAACTTTCCAATTTACTTCTATTATCTAATTAGCTTCATTCTCTTGCTATCCTTTACTAAAAATAATAGCTAGGTAGGTTCAGGAGCAGCACATCACTACTGAGAGTCTTTTGTCATTAGTTTACCTGATGTGTTAAGCTAGCTCCCAGTAGTGCATTGCTGCTCCTTCAACAAATGATACAAAGAGAACAAATCTTATTTGTTAATAGAAGTAAGTTGGAAAGTTGATGAAAACTGATGAGCTATCTGAATCATGAAAGAAAACTTTTGGGCCAGATTACGAGAAAGCGATATCAGCATTCCACTGAGTAATACCAGTGCATGCTTACCTCAGGTTTGCATTGCTAGGATGCATTGCACTCATGAGAGCGAGCTTCCATAGGTTCAAATGGGAGCCTCATTCTCATGCCGTCAGACAAATAAATTAAATTAGCGCTCCACTTGTAATCTAGCCCTTTGTGTTTAATGTCTCTTTAAAGTCAGCTAAAGTCACAGGAGTAATAATAATAATAGAATTAGAATAATAGATATAATAACAAGAATAATAGAATTGTGAGTAGTAATTCTACTACTGTAGTTGTAAAAAGTCATAAGATGTGTGAGCACCTGTTATAACTGTCCAGTCTCTTTACTTGTTACAATAGGCAGTCCCAATCTTGTATAGCATCAAGGTAGAAATGTCTTGTAAAGTAGACTCACCCCTGCTAGGAGAATGTTCCCGGATTCTTGCCGCTTCCCGCTACTCGCAGAGTCTAGCCCGTCCACAGAGAGCTTACTCGTTCCCGGGGCAGTGGGATAGTATCAAAACAGAGCCCCTCTTTTTGCCTCCGGCTTATCCTCCGCTCCCCTCCTGGGCCCCTCTCCACTCGCGGTAACTTGGCGTCTGACGTCACCGGAATCTCCACTTCCGGCTTCCTTCTCCTCAGCTGTTCGATCGGCTGTCAGATCCGTCTGATGGGTGCTGGCTAGCTAGATAGATAGCGGTTACAAGCTACCACCGTGCACGCTCCGTTTCAGTTAATTCCAGGACAAAAAGTGATGAGCTGCACCAGGGTACTCGTTAAAACACTTTTATTGCTGGTCACAGAAAAACTTCCCTCAAGAAGTATTATTACACAACAACAAAGGACACTGTGGTGTGTATAGAAATCGCCCAAAGAGCTATTGCTGACGCGTTTCAGCCTTACTGGCCGTAATCGTAGCATATTGCTCATAATCCCAATCCACCTTTAAATACATTGTGCTAAATTGTGATTGGATAAAAGAATTATCCTGGGCGTTTTCTATAAACACACCTCTTACAAATATTCACCAATATAAAACATCGTTCCCAAATGTTTAACTAATAATAATAATAATAATAAGTATTACAAACATATTGCAATTGCTTGTTTTTAGATGAACTCTTGGTAGGGCCTTGTAGTAGACTTACAGCTAGGATAGTATATTTCTAGACTTTCAATTTCAAAATTTCTTTTATTTTAATTTTGATTACTTTGCTAGCCAACATATCCCTGTCATTCTTTAAGCTCTAAACTACTATACCTTGAAGTTTGCTTATGTTTATAAATCCCTTTCCAAGATTTTTTAAAATTTTGATTGAGTCATTAGAAAACTGAAAAGACCACACAACTATGCAAAGAATTATAGAAAACACCTTACATAAAATTTTATTTTCCTCTATCTCTTTGCTAAAGACTCTTGTTGCCAAAAATTAATAAATTTAATTAGATAAACTTTTCTATTACGATTTCACAAAGTGTTCACAAAGGTGTTTAGAAAACCGATCTCAGGAAATACACTGCTCCATGCAAAAAGCAATCACCCAGAAAGGGTCTTTCGATCTGTTACAAAAGGGCAGTTTATACGTTTGAAACGCAATTGTACAACACAAGAGGAATTTGACAGACAAGCTTCAGAATTAGAGGACCGTTTATGTCAAAGAGGTTATAAAAGGAAGGATGTGTCTATTTCTAGATTGGAGATAGCCAAAAGAAGTAGGTCTCAATTTCTAAAGTCAGAGAAACCTGGCAAACAGGATGCATTTGAAGGTGTTTCCTTCATCACTAGGTACAGTAACCAGTACCACCAGGTATGCAACATCATACGGAAGCATTTCCGAATGTTATCAGCTGATGATGATCTAAGTAATATTGTATCAAAGGGATGCAGATATGCTTTCAAAAAAGGAAAAACATTGGCTAATTTGTTAGCTCCCACACAAATAAGCACAACAAAACCTGATCAATCATCATGGTTATGATTTAAAGGAGTCTTTAAATGTAGCTACACATCATGTATAGCTTGTGGATTCCTACAGTGTGGGGAAGGCTTTTCAAGCTCTGTAACAGGGGAGCAATTCAGGCACTATTCATGCCTGAACTGTCGAGCTACTTATGTGGTTTACCTGCTGACCTGTGTACAATGTGGAGTTCAGTACACAGGACTCACATCAAGAGAAACGCGGGACAGAATACGAGAACATGTAAATAATATCAAAGCAGGGAAATTGACAACACCATTAGTGCAACATTTTAAAATGATACATAATAAAAATGCAGAAACACTAAGGTGGACAATCATTGAACAAGTAGTTTTTAAGGCAAGGGGCGGAGATAGGGATAAACTTCTAGCCAAAAGGGAGGCCTTCTGGATACACAGACTCAGGACTAGAATCCCCACAGGTTTAAATTCAGAATTTGATATAATCAATTTTTGGGAGTAACATTTCTCAGATCTGTGTACCCGGGGGCATCCCTGAGTTGGGCTGGAATGTAATATACATTTGAAATGCATTCAATGCATTTAAAATGTATTCAATATAAATCGTAATAGAAAAGTTTATCTAATTAAATTTATTAATTTTTGGCAACAAGAGTCTTTAGCAAAGAGATAGAGGAAAATAAAATTTTATGTAAGGTGTTTTCTATAATTCTTTGCATAGTTGTGTGGTCTTTTCAGTTTTCTAATGACTCAATCAAAATTTTAAAAAATCTTGGAAAGGGATTTATAAACATAAGCAAACTTCAAGGTATAGTAGTTTAGAGCTTAAAGAATGACAGGGATATGTTGGCTAGCAAAGTAATCAAAATTAAAATAAAAGAAATTTTGAAATTGAAAGTCTAGAAATATACTATCCTAGCTGTAAGTCTACTACAAGGCCCTACCAAGAGTTCATCTAAAAACAAGCAATTGCAATATGTTTGTAATACTTATTATTATTATTATTATTAGTTAAACATTTGGGAACAATGTTTTATATTGGTGAATATTTGTAAGAGGTGTGTTTATAGAAAACGCCCAGGATAATTCTTTTATCCAATCACAATTTAGCACAATGTATTTAAAGGTGGATTGGGATTATGAGCAATATGCTACGATTACGGCCAGTAAGGCTGAAACGCGTCAGCAATAGCTCTTTGGGCGATTTCTATACACACCACGGTGTCCTTTGTTGTTGTGTAATAATACTTCTTGAGGGAAGTTTTTCTGTGACCAGCAATAAAAGTGTTTTAACGAGTACCCTGGTGCAGCTCATCACTTTTTGTCCTGGTACTACTGTAGTTGTGCCCAGCTGTTTATTGTCCCTTTAAACATCGTTACATTATTATTGCCTGAATAAATACAACGTAAAAGTTGATTCCTTTTACATTTAAACTATATACTATACAATATTTCCAATCCACTCGTAATACCAGTGTGCTGGTATTTGAAGATAAGCTCAATGCAAACGCGACCTCACAAGAGCCCTCTTCCATAGGCTCAAATGGGAGCCTCCTTCTCATGCGGATAGTCACGGCAGAGAACCTAGCACAGCAAAGGGGGTAAGTCATGCAGCGATGGGCAGCAAAGTTTAAATATATATGTATATGAATATATACATATTAAAACATAAATATATATATATGTATATAAGCATATACATATATTTCAAGTTTAAACACATTCCTCATGTACTGCAATGTAAATACTCTTTTCAATGTTGTTTTTTTTCTTCTAACACCCAGCATCCGCTCACTTTAACACCTTATAACAGCTTTGTTCAGTTATATTTAAAAAAAAAAAAATTATGCTCATATATATTTATTATTTTATAAAAGAACAATACATTTTATATTGGGGACAATTGGGGACATTATTGAATTAACCAGAGGTCTGACCTCTGGTTAATTCATTGGCCCCTATTTAAGAAAGTCTGGCGGACCTGATCCGACAGTGCGGATCAGATCCGCCAGACCTCGCTGAATATGGCGAGCAATACGCTCGCCGTATTCAGCATTGCACCAGCAGCTCACAAGAGCTGCTGGTGCAACGCCGCCCCCTGCAGACTCAGGGGGTGTCAATCAACCGATCGTACTCGATCGGGTTGATTTCCAGTGATGTCTGTCCGCCTGCTCAGAGCAGGCGGACAGGTTATGGAGCAGCGGTCTTTGTTACCGCTGTTTCATAACTGCTGTTTCTGGCGAGCCTGCAGGCTCGCCAGAAACACGGGGCATCAAGCTCCATTTGGAGCTTGATAGATAGGCCCCATTGAGCTCAAAGTGCTACCACAAGCTCACGGTAACATTAACCAGTCACTCATAATGGTTGGTTATTTAACATCCGCCCATAGGGAAAATTTGAAAAATAAAATATTTAACACAAAGCATAGAAAGTCTAGCATTCTCTTGCAAGTACACAGCTAGATTAAAAACAAAATGGAAGAGTTAATCCAAATGGTGATAGGCCCTTGACCACATCAAGGTCACTTACTCCCTGGGACCCTAACCTAAAACCAAACAATGCATGCCTTCAACCAAACACACTGAGATACAAACAAGGGTGTCAAAGGCCCTTTGTAGTTTCCCTAGCACATACAAAACATGGAAATGGACTACACTCTCAAACTAGACTGGGTGCACATCCTATGACCCTGCAAAACCCCCAGCCCTGTGTGCTCATCAGCACTCACAGACAGCTGCACAACTTTCAGGTAAACCCTAGACAAGTCGGGGTGCAAAGTCCATAGGGAAAATTACAAAACAAAATTATTAAACACAACACATAGAAAATGTGGAACTCCCTTGCAAGTACACAGTTAGATTAAAAGCAAAATGGAAGAGTAAGTTACAGCATTTGGCCAAATGGTGATAGACCCAGGACCACAGGTCTCTTCCTCCCTGGGTCCTTAATTTAAAACAAATTTTGATACATTCGTTTGTTAGAATTTCAAATGTTTATATAACATTCTAACATTCTATTTTCGAATTTTCATTTTCGAATTTTTCAATAAAATTAGAAAATATTCGTTCGAAAAATAGAATGTTTTGCTATGTATTCATTCAATTTTGAAATGTAATATTCTAATTTGAATGTCACATTCGAATTCAAAATAGTATGTCTAGTCTAATACTTTTTTTTTAAATGTAATATTCAAATTTGAATGCTACATTTGAATTAGAATGTAACATTCAAATTCGAAATAGTATTTCTTGTCTACAACTGTGTTTAATAAATGTAATATTCAAATTTGAATGCTACATTCAAATTCGAATGTAACATTCAAATTTGAAATAGTATTTGTAGTCTAATACTGTGTTTTATAAATGTAATATTAGCCCATCCATAGTCCCTAACCTATAGCCATACAATGCATGCCTTCAGCCAAACACGCTGAGATACAAACAACTAGACTACATACAACGGCCCTATGTACAAACAACAACGGCCCTATGACATTTCCCTAGACACATACAGAAAATGGAAATGGACTGCACTCTCAAATCAGACTAGGTGCGCATCCTATGAGCCTGCAAAACTGACAGCCCTGAGGGCTCACCAGCACTCACAGACAGCTGCACAGCTGCACAGCTTTCAGGGACACAGGTAGTTAACACCAGACCTGGATAAAAAACCTATAGCGAAAATTGCAAAACAAAATTATTAAACACAACACAAACAAAGTCTGGCACTCTCTGTATTGTGTTTAATTTTTATAATGCCTAGGCTTTTATAGGCTTTTATGAAATGGCATTAGTTGGAATGTTTATTTTTATTGCTCTATGTTATTTACATACTGAGGATGTTTGAAACCTATGACACGGTCTATTCTTGAGGAAATAAGGTGGATGTCATGCAATTATAGAGATTGATATCATTTTCTTCTAAGGGTTTGTTATTAGATTTGTGATGTGTTTTTAATGATTTGCTCAGTCTTGGGTTATATAATTTTGCAAGTAGCTTGGTCAGTTACCCTCAGTTCGGTTCACTTATTTTTGGTTTAACTTCCTTTTCTACTATATGTATTGATATAAAACATGCACACTTTTATATTCTTGTATAAAAGCATGCAGAAAGAAGTACTTTATGACACAATTTCTATGTACAGTTGAGGATCATACCAAACAATATGAAGGGTAAAGGGGTGAGGAAGGGCGAGGACTTAAAATAAAAATTAATAAATATTCAAAGTTAAATTTTATTTTAAGTCCTGCCCCTTCCTCACCCTTTTCCCTTTATATTGTTTGGTATAATCCTCAACTGTACATAGTAAGTGTGCCATAAAATATGTCTTTCTCCCTATTTTCATCATAAATACTTTGTCAGTACTAGGCACTGCCAATTGCAGCGACTTGAGTTTTTCTGCATTAGGATTTGAGTATTTACCCTACTACCCCCCCATCTGACTTTGTTTTCAGAAAAAAATGAACGTATTCTTGTATAATGCCATATGTTTAATTCATTTAACTTTTTGTTGGTATTATTAGTACCTACAGTTATAATACTTATGGGACCCAAGAGTTGCCCCTTTCTAACGTTATACATTCTGGCGAGGTGACAGTTTATGATGGTTATAAAGTTCACAAGTGGCCTCTAGCTTTACCCAGAAGGTTTCTTTGGTAAATTATATTATATAATGAGGTTGCTAATGTTTTCAATGATTTTGACTTTTATTACATACAAAGTGTTCTTAATATTCTCTGCTAATGTGAATTGTTTACTTACTGATACATGTATTTTGTATTTGGTGTAAATTTACCACATTAAAACATAGATTTATGAAATAAAAAAATGTGATAATCCATTTATATAATGGATTTTCATTTAATGTTTTTTTAATGATGTCCAACACTGTATTATTATGATGCATGAACATTATGATGATCATATTTTTATTGTCTACATGTCTCATAGCATAAAGAAAAAAAAAAGTAAATGAAGCTGTTACATTTTGATAAATTCTAAAATTAGAGAAAACTGGAGTGAAAAGTTTGCAATGTATTTATGAGGTGTGAAGATACATTTATGTATATATATATATATATATATATATATATATATATATATATATATATGTAAGTATTGAGCAATTACACTTTTTTATTGGACTAACTATACATTTATAAGTTGACAAGCTTTCTGAAGAGTTCCTCCCTTTCTTAAGTCTGAAGCAATACTGAGAAAGGGAGGAATTCTTCCGAAAGGATGTTAACTTATAAATGTATAGTTAGTCTAATAAAAAAGTATCATTGCTCAATTGTTATTTTGATATCTAAATCACTTAACTAACACGGCTACTCATATATATTTATATATATATATATATATATATATATATATATATATATATATATACAGGGAGTGCAGAATTATTAGGCAAGTTGTATTTTTGAGGATTAATTTTATTATTGAACAACAACCATGTTCTCAATGAACCCAAAAAACTCATTAATATCAAAGCTGAATAGTTTTGGAAGTAGTTTTTAGTTTGTTTTTAGTTTTAGCTATTTTAGGGGGATATCTGTGTGTGCAGGTGACTATTACTGTGCATAATTATTAGGCAACTTAACAAAAAACAAATATATACCCATTTCAATTATTTATTTTTACCAGTGAAACCAATATAACATCTCAACATTCACAAATATACATTTCTGACATTCAAAAACAAAACAAAAACAAATCAGTGACCAATATAGCCACCTTTCTTTGCAAGGACACTCAAAAGCCTGCCATCCATGGATTCTGTCAGTGTTTTGATCTGTTCACCATCAACATTGCGTGCAGCAGCAACCACAGCCTCCCAGACACTGTTCAGAGAGGTGTACTGTTTTCCCTCCTTGTAAATCTCACATTTGATGATGGACCACAGGTTCTCAATGGGGTTCAGATCAGGTGAACAAGGAGGCCATGTCATTAGATTTTCTTCTTTTATACCCTTTCTTGCCAGCCACGCTGTGGAGTACTTGGACGCGTGTGATGGAGCATTGTCCTGCATGAAAATCATGTTTTTCTTGAAGGATGCAGACTTCTTCCTGTACCACTGCTTGAAGAAGGTGTCTTCCAGAAACTGGCAGTAGGACTGGGAGTTGAGCTTGACTCCATCCTCAACCCGAAAAGGCCCCAAAAGCTCATCTTTGATGATACCAGCCCAAACCAGTACTCCACCTCCACCTTGCTGAGTCGGACTGGAGCTCTCTGCCCTTTATCAATCCAGCCACGGGCCCATCCATCTGGCCCATCAAGACTCACTCTCATTTCATCAGTCCATTAAACCTTAGAAAATCAGTCTTGAGATATTTCTTGGCCCAGTCTTGACGTTTCAGCTTGTGTGTCTTGTTCAGTGGTGGTCGTCTTTCAGCCTTTCTTACCTTGGCCATGTCTCTGAGTATTGCACACCTTGTGCTTTTGGGCACTCCAGTGATGTTGCAGCTCTGAAATATGGCCAAACTGGTGGCAAGTGGCATCTTGGCAGCTGCACGCTTGACTTTTCTCAGTTCATGGGCAGTTATTTTGCGCCTTGGTTTTTCCACACGCTTCTTGCGACCCTGTTGACTATTTTGAATGAAACACTTGATTGTTCGATGATCACTCTTCAGATGCTTTGCAATTTTAAGAGTGCTGCCTCCCTCTGCAAGATATCTCACTATTTTTGACTTTTCTGAGCCTGTCAAGTCCTTCTTTTGACCCATTTTGCCAAAGGAAAGGAAGTTGCCTAATAATTATGCACACCTGATATAGGGTGTTGATATCATTAGACCACACTCCTTCTCATTACAGAGATGCACATCACCTAATATGCTTAATTGGTAGTAGGCTTTCGAGCCTATACAGCTTGGAGTAAGACAACATGCATAAAGAGGATGATGTGGTCAAAATACTCATTTGCCTAATAATTCTGCACTCCCTGTATATATATATATATATATATATATATATAGTCAAGCACTCCAGAAATCCAATTTCAAATGCCCAGGGTGCAAACGATAGGCAAATGGAGAGTAATGAAGAGTGCACTCGCCAGGATTTTTCAAAAGTTTTATTCCAAATCTGTGAACGTTTTCGGGGGATTAGCCCCTTCCTCAGACATACAAAAATACAATATGAGCAAACCTACACCAGACACCCTTAAATAGGTAGGCCAGCCAATCACACGCTCTCCAGTGTGGGGTGCCACCCACAAGTGTGGTCACCCCCCTGGCAACGAATGAGGCTGGCTCAATACAACTAGATAAAATGTGAATATGTGAACAGCAGGACAAATAAAGCATAAGCAGAGATATACAAGATAAACCAGGCCCATGGAGTCAGTAGTACAATAAAAGGCACATATTAAATAAATCAAAAAATAAAAAAACTCTAAAAACTTGTAAAGTTAAACACATAATAAACACATAGGTAAATCACATCCTCATAGGTGAGTGTTAAACACATGAGCAACTAGACTGTTAAATAAACGAGACAGACATATTACATAGTACATGTACATGTGTAAAACAATGTGTCCAAAAATGTATATGTAAATAAATAAATATATGTAGCCCTGTGGTTGCGATTAGCCTGGGATATGGTAATTGAATACATATAGCAATGTAATATAGTTAAAGTATAAGAAGCTGAATAATCAAGTAAACGTACCTGTATATAATATCAGAATAAAGACCTAACAATATTATCAATCATGGGGGGGGTCAAACAGCTTACAGAAAAAAAACGGGAACGTTGATATATCCAAAAATAGAGCGCAACTGGCCGGTTGCCATAGCAACCCGGTATAAACAAGTATCCATGTAAATGACTAAGGGGGAGTTACACGCATCATATGTAAAAAGCACAGAGGGGGCCACTAAACCACATCATGAAGCCAGTAAACATAAGCAAAGAGAGGCGAGTTAGTAACAATATCACATAAAACCGGGAAGAGTGTGTTATGGCATATCGCAACAAAGCACAAAACATGTAGCAAAGGGAAGGGGCCCTGTCCCAATTAGCCATCAAGGGGAAAGAGGCTATATCTGCAAGCCACAGAGTCTACATGTGTTCGTTAATACAGGGGCTGTAGCAATAATCCTAGTGTGAGAACAGAGCAATCCAATCATACAGCCGGGGCATAATATATATATATATATATATATATATATATATATATATAGTTGTAATCAAAATTATTTGATCACCATTGCAAATCAGGTTTATTGTAAAAATGTAAAGACTTTCAGCTGTTTGCAATGAACAAATCAAACAAAAGCAATTGAAATAGCTCAACACAATGAATGATTAAATTCGGTTTTACAAAATTCAACTGAAAATGCAACTTTTAATAAATTCTGCAGTCTCAAATATATTCAACCGCTTCATGGCAAGCATCTTTACTACTTAGTAGAGCACCCTTTTGCTGTTTTGACCGGATGCAAATGAGATGCATAGCCAGGCACCAGCATCTGGCAGCATTTCTGAGGAATCTTAGCCCATTCCTCATGAGCAATGGCCTTTAGTTCTGTAATATTCTTGGGTTTGTATGGTGCAACTGCCTTCTTCAAATCCCACCAGAGATTTTCTCTGGGGTTCAAGTCCGGTTACTGTGATGTCCACTGTAGAATCTTCCAGGACTTCTTCTGCAACCAAGCCTTGGTGGAATTTAAATTATGCTTGGGATCATTGTCTTGTTGAAAGGTCCAATGACGTCCAAGCTTCAGCCTTCCCTCACAGACGGCATGACGTTTTCTCCTAGGATTTCCTGATACTTAAATTAATCCATCTTGCCTTCCACACGCTGCAGGTTTCCAATGCCAGAGGATGCATAGCAGCCCCAGAGCATCACCAAGCCACCACCATTCTTAACTGTTCTGTTTAGGCATAAGCTTCATTCCTCTTTCTCCAGACATACCGCTGATCCATCAGGACTACAAGTTCCAGTATTGTTTCATTTCTCCATAGAATAGAATCCCAAACTTCTGTGTCTTATTTATATGATTTTTGGCATATTGGAGCCGACTTTTCTTGTGCTTTTGGGTCTGTAGTGGTGTATGTCTTGGAGTTCTGCCATGGAAACTTTCTGCATTTAGTATGCGCCTTACTGCAGGTCTTTTGTAGTCACTCAAGGGTTTTTCTCAACCTGCCTTCTCAGAAATCTGGTTGTAGCCATTGATAGCTTCTTTTTTCTCCCCCGACCAGGTAGTTTAACCACTGTTCCTTTAACCTTGAACTTGTGAACTATGCTTCCAATAGTGTGTCTCTAGGAATATTGAGTGCCTTCACTATCTTTTTGTATCCTGTTCCTTGTTTGTGAAGGGCGATGATCTCTTCTCAACTTTTTGGACCATTCTTTTGACTTAGCATATTTCAGTTGAATTTGGTGAAACCACTGGAAGCATTTGTTGTGTTGAGTTATTTCAATTGCTTTTGTTTGATTTTTTCATTGCAAACAGCATAAAGAGTGTAAATTTTTGACAATAAACCTGATTTGCAATGAGGGTTGAATAATTTTGATTACAACTGTGTATATAAATAAATATATATATATATATATATATATATATATGTATGTATATATATATATATATATATATATATATATATATATATACAGTATATATACACACACACAGTATATATATGCTGCATATATATATATATATATATATATATATATATATATATAAGTATATACACATACAGAGTATATATATATATATATATATATATATATATATATATATATATATATATATAGTCCAGGAAATAGGCAGGCACTCTCCGTTTATATCCATATATATATATTTATATATATATATATATATATATACACTGTGTGCAGAATTATTAGGCAAATGAGTATTTTGACCACATCATCCTCTTTATGCATGTTGTCTTACTCCAAGCTGTATAGGCTCGAAAGCCTACTACCAATTAAGCATATTAGGTGATGTGCATCTCTGTAATGAGAAGGGGTGTGGTCTAATGACATCAACACCCTATATCAGGTGTGCATAATTATTAGGCAACTTCCTTTCCTTTGGCAAAATGGGTCAAAAGAAGGACTTGACAGGCTCAGAAAAGTCAAAAATAGTGAGATATCTTGCAGAGGGATGCAGCACTCTTAAAATTGCAAAGCTTCTGAAGCGTGATCATCGAACAATCAAGCGTTTCATTCAAAATAGTCAACAGGGTCGCAAGAAGCGTGTGGAAAAACCAAGGCGCAAAATAACTGCCCATGAACTGAGAAAAGTCAAGCGTGCAGCTGCCAAGATGCCACTTGCCACCAGTTTGGCCATATTTCAGAGCTGCAACATCACTGGAGTGCCCAAAAGCACAAGGTGTGCAATACTCAGAGACATGGCCAAGGTAAGAAAGGCTGAAAGACGACCACCACTGAACAAGACACACAAGCTGAAACGTCAAGACTGGGCCAAGAAATATCTCAAGACTGATTTTTCTAAGGTTTTATGGACTGATGAAATGAGAGTGAGTCTTGATGGGCCAGATGGATGGGCCCGTAGCTGGATTGGTAAAGGGCAGAGAGCTCCAGTCCGACTCAGACGCCAGCAAGGTGGAGGTGGAGTACTGGTTTGGGCTGGTATCATCAAAGATGAGCTTGTGGGGCCTTTTCGGGTTGAGGATGGAGTCAAGCTCAACTCCCAGTCCTACTGCCAGTTTCTGGAAGACACCTTCTTCAAGCAGTGGTACAGGAAGAAGTCTGCATCCTTCAAGAAAAACATGATTTTCATTCAGGACAATGCTCCATCACACGTGTCCAAGTACTCCACAGTGTGGCTGGCAAGAAAGGGTATAAAAGAAGAAAATCTAATGACATGGCCTCCTTGTTCACCTGATCTGAACCCCATTGAGAACCTGTGGTCCATCATCAAATGTGAGATTTACAAGGAGGGAAAACAGTACACCTCTCTGAACAGTGTCTGGGAGGCTGTGGTTGCTGCTGCACGCAATGTTGATGGTGAACAGATCAAAACACTGACAGAATCCATGGATGGCAGGCTTTTGAGTGTCCTTGCAAAGAAAGGTGGCTATATTGGTCACTGATTTGTTTTTGTTTTGTTTTGGAACGTCAGAAATGTATATTTGTGAATGTTGAGATGTTATATTGGTTTCACTGGTAAAAATAAATAATTGAAATGGGTATATATTTGTTTTTTGTTAAGTTGCCTAATAATTATGCACAGTAATAGTCACCTGCACACACAGATATCCCCCTAAAATAGCTATAACTAAAAACAAACTAAAAACTGCTTCCAAAACTATTCAGCTTTGATATTAATGAGTTTTTTGGGTTCATTGAGAACATGGTTGTTGTTCAATAATAAAATTAATCCTCAAAAATACAACTTGCCTAATAATTCTGCACTCCCTGTATATACGGATATAAACGGAGAGTGCCTGCCTATTTCCTGGACTATCTAACTAGCATGCTGTGCACCCCGGATCATAATTGAGAGTGCTATACTTTAATGAGTTGTATATATATATATATATATATATATATATATATATATATATATATATATATATATATATATATATATATATACAGTATATATACAGTATTTATATATATATATATATATATATATATATATATATATATATATATGTTGCTTGGGTGTTTCTTGATCTGCGCTGTGTACGTTGCAAATGGTTATTTTGCTCTAAATAGTTCCTCCTGATATATTTCAATGGCAGCTAGTTTCTGAATATTCTACTATCATCAAATGGAATGTGAAGGAAAAAGGTATGGAGTTGAGTTTCAGAGTTCAGCGCACATAGAATGGAGAACAACAAAAACAAAAATAAATTATGGTGCAGTATGTCAGTACTAGGCAATCAAAAACTAAAAGTGAGATTTAAATGTGCTCACCTTGTTTAACCTCAAACATGTGAGGTATGTTGGAAGCATGGAGGGGATGTAATCCCTATCTGTGGTAAAGATGTTTCCAGCTGGTATGCAGAAACTTTTAGCAGGTGGAAATCTTGATATCCCTGGAGTAGAAATATGTTGGTATTTCAGACAAACTTCTCCTCTCTGGAGTTAGGTAGAGAAACTTTAATTCTTTTTGCTGAATTTCTTTCCTTGTTGCTGTTTATTACTTTTCCCCTTCTTTATAATTGAAAGGCTTCTCCTCTCTAGAGTATGGTATAAACTTTAAGTATGCAAACCAATTAGTGCTCAGTTTACATACTATCTATGAGATCAATTATGGATATTATTTGCAGCACTCATGAGATGTGTATAAATGATGCTTGCAAGGACACAAAGTTAAATTTAAAATAAAAACACTTTTATTTTCCAATGTCCAATAAAAAATGATAAACAGAAATCCTCTTTAATAATAGTCCAGATCAGGAACAAAATAGGTGATCAGATGAAATATAGTATATTTCTTTAAATCCGGCAGTGAGTTTTTTTATCAGGGCTGGTGCAAAAACAGCTAGCTGATAAAAGTTGGTGATATTGTGGTATAGGATGCTGTAAGTACAGCTGAAAGTAAATTCCTTGTGGTGCTTTTTGAGCTCTGAAAAGCTCCCAGAGTTCAGGTGGATAAGTTGATGTTTATGGTGGAAAACCGTAACAAATAGTTACATGAACTGCTGTAAATACAGCTAGATGATGATTCCTTATGGTTTTTTGAGCTCTAGATAGCTCACAATATCCGGATGGATGTGGATTATTAAGCCTGTCAGTGACAGGGTCCTTTGCTGAAGTGTTTGAAGCTTGGTCTCCCTGGACAGGAAGTGACGTCAGAAGTGGGCATGCCCTTACGCGTTTCGTGAATTACACTCACTTCATCAGAGGGTATAGTTATGAATTATGGTTATGAATCACTGCACTAACCCTAGCTAAGTTTATAAGCTGTGCGAACAGCGATACTTTGGCGTAAAGGGAACCTGCTGAAAAGCAGACTGAAGTAAAAAGGTGTGTCATTGTGTACTTAATTTGCATATCTTACCCAGAATCCTTTGCTGCATTGGAAACAATGTAATTCAGAGGTTTTCTGGGGGAAAACAAGCCTCTGGGCCTGTCTAGATTTGTTAATGAACTACACAATGAGTTATTTTTTCTATATTTTGTGCGTAGTGGAGGATTTTAAACTCACCTTTTATCTCCCCCTAGTTTAAAATGTTGTTGTATTCTGCCTGGAATCAACTTCACCTAGCAGTGATTCTAACCTTCTCCCAGCTGATGAGTGGCAAAAACCACAAAACAGTCTGTCCTGGGATGGTTATGAATCACTACACTAACCCTAGCTAAGTTTATAAGCTGTGTGAACAGTGATACTTTGGCTTAAAGGGAACCTGCTGAAAAGCAGACTGAAGTAAAAAGGTGTGTCATTGTGTACTTAATTTGCTTATCTTACCCATAATCCTTTGCTACAATGTAATTCAGAGGTTTTCTGGGGGAAAACAAGCCTCTGGGCCTGTCTAAATTTGTTAATGAACTACACAATGAGTTATTTTTTTCTATATTTTGTGCGTAGTGGAGGATTTTAAACTCGCCTTTTATCTCCCCCTAATTTAAAATGTTGTTTTATATATATATATATATATATATATATATATATATATATATATATATATATATATATATATATATATATATATATATATACATACTCACACACATACATTTTCTGTCTGTTCCTAAACCTTATGATAAAACACTTATTACAAGCTTCTCAAATGCCTTTATGGTGCAAAATCTCCCCCTGTACCTTGCCACTTGAGAACTGTATTCCCAGTAGTGATTCCAGAAAAAACTGTTATGGGGTCTGAAGCCCCTTCTTGAATGTACTATACTGTTTCTATAGATTACTGTACCTATACTGTAAGTTCTGCAAATAACACTAAAAGGCCTTTATCATGTATTTAAGGGTGGACAATAATAGAATGTAAATCTATGAAAGTCATCAGAAATTTGAAGCATAATAAAATCTGTTTTATATTGAACAGTTTGAACTTTGATTATTTTTTATTAATAAAAAAATAAGAGCTTAAAACACAAGAAAAACACATCAAATGGAAGACTAGATATATTATGTACACAAAAATATGAGAAGGAAAAACTTAGTTCTCAGTCTATTTTGCGTGGATCCTTTTACCTTTTTGAGATATCTATTGCCATTACCACCAGCAGAAAGTAGTCCCATCCTTTTCTTGCTCCTTTGGGAGTACTAATTGTCACATATAAAGTTAGACTGTAAGAGATCTTTTTAAGTCTGTGTATAGACAGTAGGAGGTAATCTGTAGAATTCTTTAACTAAAGCTGTATTAGGACTAGATTATGAGTGAAACAGTAGTTTACCCTCCTGCTAGCACGTTAACTTTGCTAGACTTCGGCTAATGGTGTGCTTTTTTTAGCGCGTGTATTCCAAGTTGAAAGTAAAAAGTTTTAGCTCGTGTGCTAACTCGACGCATACAAAAAGCCGAAGTTAGAATATCGGGATTGCGTTAACATATACCCCATAGACTTTAATGGCGTGGGAAAAGTGAGAAAAAAAAAGAACACCCAACATGAAACATTAATGTTTAATATTCCAATGTTCTTCACATAGCAGAATATGTTCTATTTATTCATAAATACATATTTATATATATATATATATATATTTTTTTTTGGTAAAATATGAATATATATATATATATGTATATATATTATATCTATCTATCTCTCTCTTTATATATATATATATATATATATATATATATATATATATATATAGGCCACAATTAGATTTGTTGTTTTAACAATGGTAAAATGACCATAATAATTTATCAGTCTCTTTATTAGAATACAACCACAAAATACAGAATATTTGTATGCAGTATTAAAAAACAGAAAAAAAATCATAAAAACAGCTTCTATAGGCTAAAGTGGCAAGTATTTAGTGTGATCTCCCCTTAAACTTGAGCAATAGCAGGAACCTGACTCTCGTAAACCTAAATGGAATAGAGCCCTAATTAATGTCAATGCTAACACCTGTATTTGACCTACTATTTCATGTAAAAATGACTGCTGTGAAAAAGGTATATTGCACCAGGTTTCTGGCAGCTACATTCTGAAAAAACTTGATCAGGAATGGTCCTTGTGGAAGGGTAGCAGCCAAGAAACCACTTTTTTGAAAGGAGAACAGGGTGAAAAGGATAAGATATGCTATAGCTCAAAAAGATTGGAATGAAGATTAGTGGAGAGTATTATAGAGAGACAAATCGATGTTTGAAATGTTTGTGTCCAATCGTTGACAATGTGAGAAGGGTTAGAAAGAGATGGAAGAATGAGTCCCAAACTAGATAAAAACCAGAAGGAAAAAGGGTGCCCAAATGATGTGATAACTTCAACCAAGGATAACGAAACAACAAGGCTAGAAACGTATTCATAGATTTTCAAGCACTTCAACAGTGCAGGGGGAGCAGACTGGACAGTTAGAAGTCGTCCAGCAGACTTATGACTCTTAGGCAAAGTATCCAAAGCAAATATTCAAAAGAGCAAATGTGGGTGTGACGGTTCAAAGAGGTGGATGTAGCCCAAATCAAACCTTACACATTCCGTGCATGATATCAACCATCCAGGGAGATATATAAACTCAGAGTGACAAAAATGTAAAAGATGGGGGAACTTCCGGGTGGCGGCCATGGCAGGACGTATGATCTACAGCTCCTTCACCTGCTACCACATATTTATATGAAAGATATTCCTCATTAACTCATCCACCATATATTTTAGAGTGAGACTCTACAGCAAAGCATACTCTCTCATGTAATATCACTCTTTCTAGATTTGAGGTATTATTTAGCCCACCAGAACATTTCAGAGGTTGCAGCCTACCATCTCTACACCCCCGGCAGGGTACCATTTAACCATGTCGTTAGTAAGCAGTTATATCCCGCAAGACACTGCATATATTCTTTTTCAGCAAGACGTAACATTTAATCTAAAGGAGCATTGCATACCTCACTCTTGGCTAAAGCTTACTACAATATATCCGAAATGGAGATTCCCTCAAACTTTACGGAAGAGCTCCGCAGCTTGCTCGCTTCCCACCATGTGGCCTTAGGAGCTACACTTTACACAGTCTTCAGGCACAGTAATGCCCGCTTGTCCCACATACCTATCCAACCTGAAACCTGCGTGAGAGGAGGTAATGGTGGTGATGCTTTGGGGCCCCAGCGTCTAAACCCTACCTTCAAAGCACCAGTGGGAGACCGAGAGTCGCAAGAAGAGGAACCGACATCGCAACCCGATTCAGTGGGGGTGAACGAACACATGACCGCATTGGAGAGCTCTGCTAAATCCTTCCAAGCCCACAATATCAACCCAGAGGTGCCCCGTTCGGACATCCCACGGAACCGAGGAGAATTGAGGAGGAGTTTTTCAGCGCTTCCAGTCCAGAAACAGGACGACGCTTGTGGAGAACGGGGACTGCATGCTGTGTTTTCTTACGCTCAAAGACGGCCTTGGCCAGCTCTGCTTCACCCGCTTCTTCACATGATCTTGCTGCCTCGTAGGTGGGATCCAGGTGGCCTGCTTGCCCTCTATGTCTAAGCCTCTTGGGCCACGTATAGGACTCTGGGGACTAACTTTCACTGAACATTGTGAGTCATCCAAGGTACTCGATATCTGCTTATTCTAGTATATGTGACCCCCATACCTTTGCCTTAGGATTCTGGCAACATATCATTAGGGGTTGAGAAGGAACTCTGCTTGTCGTGTTCAGGAGCGGAGTAACTGTTTGGGACACCTTCTATTGCCAGCTTGACTCTTAGCTCCTTAGCGGCAGACAACTGTGCCAGCATTTGCTGTTCTTCTAGCCTATATTATGTACACCTTTTAAAAGGCCATTTTACCATACAGGGGCCGACTTGCAGTTTCCAGATGTGTACTTTTGGCTTCTCATTTTTTTTAGACATTTACTAGTTTAGCTTAGCTTTTACCTACTAATATTTGACATATTGAATCCTTATGTACTAACCCTGAGTCTCTAACATGTACCTTACCTAGATGTTCCCTTGTTGTAGGGTCAATATAAAGTTGCCTTTAAGTAACTCTCTCACCTACTATCGCTCCATATTATCTATGCCAAATAGAGTCATATATAGCCCCATATTCACACCATTGTGAAATCTTGCGCAGGCTGGACCTGCACAAGTGTTATTGTCCACTATATCCCTATCTTTCAATGTCATATGAGCTATATCTAGGGAAAAGGAACATTCTCATCTTATAGGCAGCACAGCTTGTGTACACTTTGCTAATTTGGTTCCTTCTGTTATGTGAGTCTGTAAGCTCTGTACTGTTAGTTGACCCGCTGTATCTTGTCTCATCTACACCCTCTAATTGAGATAAGTGTTTAAGTTTTGAGTTATTTCTGCATAGAGGTATGAGGTACATTATATGCTATACAATTTTTCAGTCACACCGGTTCATAATGTGCCGTTCGAGGCAATATAGCATGAAGTTTAACCTTCCTGCTACATAAATTATTATCTCTGCTCTGTATTTACATTCCATGTCTTTTGGGGAGCTCTCCTGAGCAGCTATTAAGTGTTATGTTAGTAAGTTTACTGTTAATCATTATTCCTTCACAGATTTGTAGGTATGCGCACTTAATAACATGATGTCTTCCCTAATCATTCTAGTTCTCTAAATAACCCTAAACTGTTGATAAAGCCTGAATTACAAAAAATAGAAAATGAGGTTCAGTTGAGATCCAAGAGTGGTCTCCTTAGTTGTTTTTTTTTTTTTTACCTCCAATGCCTATCTCACATAGAGTGGAGGTCCAAAAGTGGCCTCATTTACCAATTTGGAGGTTTATAAAGGATTTGGTATACTGCCTGAGTATTGTGCCCACTTCTTTATGCCTTTTTATGTAATGCAGCTAATCAATCACAAAGTTGTATCTTATGTTGTCTTCATTCCAAACAGTTTTTATGGTGGCACTGTATTGTATATTTCTTGTATAACTTATGTTAAACCTCAAATAAAAAGTAAAAAAAAAAAAAAAATGTAAAAGATAGAATAGCTTTAATTTAAAATCAATATATAACAATTCATATAAAAACGTCTCACAACGCATTTCTCAGGTTTACCTTTTCATCAGGTGAGCTGTTTGATGTGTCACTAACTGAGATTTAAATAGCCCTTGTTTGGCGTTCTCATCACTGCAAAGCACATGCTCAGATCACAGACAAATCAGTAAGGTCTATCCAATATATGTATAGCTAGATGCGTTTAAACAATGTGGAAATCGCCAAAACAGAGCTATAATATATGACTGATACAAAAATGGATATCAATACAGAAAGACAAAGATACAAAAAACAAAAAAGAAATCCTCGAAGAACAATATAGAAGATAACCACATCCCGAATGGTGGAAAGATCTTCACAAAGTCGTCATATGATCAGAAATGAATAAGGCCATTGCGCATGCGTGATGAGTCCCATAGCAACATATCATAATATATTAAACCATAGGCAAAGTCTAAACCACTCTATGTGGATGCACCATGGGAATGATACTCCCATTCATTAACAGAATTTAATAAAGGTAAGAGAGATAAATAGACAAAATAGAGATAATACATATGTGTATCGCTCTCATGGGTGTTGCATAACTATGCAACAAATATCTATAAAACATGTAACCTATATTAAAGATAAAAAAGGATACAAATTGACAAAAAATACATGACATACATGAAATCTCTGTAACAAAGTGGCAACAAATAAAACATAATTGCTACTGTTGTAATCACAAAGGGGAACGTGGATAGCTGATATCAAACTAATATGATAAAATGTTGTGATAAAGAACCATAATAAATCCTGTTGGTATTGAGGTAGGTGTATATTCATAGAATGGACATAGAATATAGTGTATGGACTGGCACACAACTAATTATTGAAAGCGGCTGTGTACACATTTTCATTGAGACCTAAGGGAGACAATGTGCTTAACTTCCAAATCCAAAAGGTTTCCCTTTTTCTCAAACGTATGAACCTGTTAGCACCCCAAGATTTAGGTATAAATTCAATTGGGGTAATTCTAATTACATCTTTATCTCCTTCGAGTAAACATTATGCATGTCTAGGTGCACTATGTTTGATTAATCTGTTATAAATATTAATCATTTCTTGATGGGCCTACAGGTGCGACCCACATACTGTTGGCCATAAATGCAATCGAGTACATATATCACAAATTGTGTGTCACAGGTTATACTGAAATTAATTTTAAAACATTCACCAGTACTTTGGGATTTCAAATATTCTAATCCACTTGTCACATAGGGACATAAGTCACATAGCTTTTTACCAAATTTAAAAAAAACTTTTTTACCTAAGTTCATTCTAGAATCGATACCACTTTTTATAGGATTGTGGATATTCCTCTCCACTTTTCTAGTCACCACTTTACTGAGTGCTAGCTTATTTTTAAGAGTGGGAGCTCTAGTGAAAGTACAGACAGGTGTTTTACCCAAAATGTTCTGAAACACATGATCATAAGTCAGAATGGGCCAATGTTTTTTATTATGTTCCTAATGATGTTGTGGTTGCTATTGTATTTAGTAATGAAACAAGGAATATATCTTTCATTTGCTAATCTTGAGGGACTACTGTTTCTGTTTTGTGACAGTAATTCAATCCTTTCTATATTTCTGGCTCTAAGCAAACCTTGATTAATTAGATCTATAGGGTATTTTGTCTCAAGAAATCTATATTTTATTATACAAGATTGTTCTTCAAAAACCTTCAAATCTGAGCAGTTCCTTCTAACTCTGCAAAATTGGTTAAAAGGAATATTCCTTTTCCAGGGAAGATAATGGTTACTCTTATAGTTTAAATAACTATTACTATCCACCTCCTTAAAGAACGTTTTAGTAGCAATGTTTCCATCAACATCCCAATGTAAAACTAAATCCAAAAATTCCAAATCATTAGTTTTTATGTTTGCTGTAAAAGACAGACCCATCTCGTTGGCATGCAGATGGTCTACAAATGACTGTGCTAGATTCGAGTCACCTTCCCAAACAAAAATCAGATCGTTGATATACAACCGTAGAACACCAGGTTTGCCCCAAAAATGGAGGAATACATATATTTCTCATCAAAAGCTTGGGGAAAACCTGGTGCCCATCCCCGTACCTTTGATCTGTAAGAAAAACTGTTCTTGGTAAATAAAATAATGTTAAAGTATAAATTTGATCGCTTCTATTAGAAAGCATTTCTGTTTGGTTGGCATAAACATATCTTGGTTCAATATGATTCAATCACTTTGATGCCCAAGGAATGTTGAATGTTTGAATACAGGGCAGAGACATCACAAGATAACCATATTAAATCTCTGTTATATTTCTTAATATTGAACATCTTAGAGATCAGATCTGTAAAGTTTCTTATATAAGAAGGCAGCATAATCACCATCTTTTTTAGATGTTGGTCTATATACTGAGAAAGGTTGCAGGTTAAATTACCTATGCCTGAAATAATAGGGCTGTCTGGGGGATTGGACTTACTCTTGTGTACTTTAGGCAAATGATAATAATATGCTACATTTGGATTAGTAAGGATCAAACAATCTCTTTCTATTTTGTTTACAATGCCTTCTAAGAATGCTTCATCGATAATTTTGATGTTTCCTCATATATTGAGAGGTGGGATCAAAAGTTAATTTATTATAGTAGTTCTTATCTAGTAAGATGTAATTAGCCTCTGCCAGATAGTCATCTCTATCTTGAAGGACTACACTCCCACCTTGTCCGCTTGTCTGATTATTAGGTTTTTATTAGAGGACAATCTCAACAGAGCCATTTTTTCAAATTTATTCAAATTTGATTTCCCTAACCCTCCTTTGGGAATCTCATTAAAGTCCTTTAGAACCAAAGTTTGAAACAGATTAAGCGAATGAAAATTATTAAATGGATTAAAATCTGAAGGTAATTTCAGATCAGTATGTATATATTCATCAAAAATATGATTAGCTAGATCTTCAGTATTCCACATCAAGAATTCCTCAGATCTCATTCTTTCATCCATAGTGTCTGTTATAATAGGTATACTTTCATTTTATCTACAGTACATTGTTAATTCCAAAAATATTTTTGTAGAGAAATTGTATGGAAAAATCTATTGAGATCAACAAATAGCTCAAATAGGTTGTGCTCATTAGAAGGACTGAAAGAGACACATCTCCCTAATACAGCTATTTTCTCATTTGATAATTCATGAGAAGAGAGATTAAAAATCCCTTTCTTTAATTTCTCAAGTTTCTCTTATTTGGAGAGTTTACCCCTCTCTCTGCGGCCACGTTTGCGTGGAAGCGTTTTCCTCTTAAAGGAACCATAGAGTCTGGCATTACATGGTTATGTTCCCTTTCTAATTGTCTGAGTACTGGAAATTTTTGTCTGACTTTTTGTCTGTTTCCCTGAAACATTCTTTGATTGTGTCTGTTTCCCTGAAACATTCTTTGATCCTGTTTTTTTCCGAAAAAACTGCATGTTATTGGAAGGCTCAGGATTATCATAAGAGTGGTCATAATTATCATAAGAATGTTCATAGTTATTATCATAGGAATGTATTCTATCTCTATGATCAGTAGAATATTGTTTCTTTCTACCATTATAACGATGGTTAGTATGACTATTTTTATGGCCCCAATTGTTATTATTATAGAGATGTATTCTATCTCTATGATCAGTGGAATATTGTTCCTTTCTACCATTATAACTATGGTTTGTATGACTATTCTTATGGCCCCAATTGTTGTTAATAGATCTCCGTGGTGTGGTATTAAACTGAGTACTACTAAGTGTGGAAGTTTGATTAGTTGCCACTTTATTATTTCTTTTGTCTTTATGTTTCTTATAATTAACCTCAAACCATTGGTCGCCATTTCTATTACTGTTTTCAGACGTCTCAGCTCTTGCTAATTCTCCTGTATCCGAGATGTGAGTGGTGTTAGTAGTGGATTTTTATTATTATAACTATAAATACAGCCTTCTTTATAGTCCTTTCATTTTTGTTTAAACAAGTTTCTTTTGGAATTCATTTGTCCTATTTGTAACTTCATTATTTAAAGTGTGATAGGTTTCAGTGGTTTCAAATTGTTTGAGTTCTAATTGGATTTTCTCTATTTCTTCACTAGCATCTTTGATTAGAGACTCCCTATGGGTAATTAATGAATTAATCAATTTAAAGGAACAATTTGGGAGTATATCATCCCATTCTTTTAGTAACCCTCCATTGTCCTTAAAGGAACATTGTTTCAAAAGTCTAAGCCCACATGGCACTTGTTTTTTCATAAGGTATTTTCTCAGTGTATCTGCATCCCACCAGTGCCTGTGTTCATTTTTTATAGATACTTCTAATTTATCAAAAAGATGTTTCACAGGGAGGTGATTGGTATTGGAAACATTCCCTTCTGATTTGAAATTTAAACGACTATTGTGTCTCTCTGCCAGGGTCTGCATTATGGCAGATAATATAATGCTTCCCAAATAATATATCGTGTATAAGGGATCTATGTGTATATACCCTAATGTCAGTATGTTAACACTAGAAACCCCAATTTATAGGGGAAGTGTGAACCAATAAAATATTAAAAAGAAAAGATGTGTGTGTGGTCTACTAAAGTGAGTGTTAGACCAAGTCTTGCGTCGCTATACAGCTGAAAAATATAGAACAAGTCCTATAATAAAACAATATATACAAAAAAGTGCGGAATGAGTCTAAAACAATGAAATACATAAAACAGCATACATATGCCACAAAACACACCCAAAGGGTGTGCGATCTGATTATAATGTGATAAATAAAAAAAGTCCACTTGTGTAACCAGGGTGATGGTCAAAAAGTGCGGTTAGTCGCTTTCTCTTCAAACAAACTCCTATGCAAACAGTCCCAAACTAGATAAAAACAAGAAGGCAAAAGGGCACCCAAATGGTGTGACAACTTCAGCCAAGGATAACGAAACAACAAGGCTAGAAACGTACTCACAGATTTCCAAGCACTTCAACAGTGCAAAGGGAGAAGACTGGACAGTTAAGGGTCAGTCAGCAGACTTATGACTCTTAGGAAAAGTATCCAAAGTGAATCTTCCAACAAGCAAATGCGGGTGTGACGGTTCAAAGAGGTAGATGTAGCCCAAATCAAACCTTACACATTTCCAAGTTTTAAATTTTTGGGTCCAATCGTCGACAATATGTGAGAAGAGTTGGGGAGAGATGGAAGAATGAGTGCATGCAGCCTTCAAAGAAACATGGTAAAGGGTCTGTCCTGGTTTGGTGCTGCATTTCTGCCAGTGGTGTTGGTGATAATGTCCGAATCGATGGGATCATGAATGCTGAAAAGTACAGACAGGTTTTAATTCATCATGCAATTCCTTCTGGAAAGAGCCTGATTGGGAATGGTTTTATTTTTCAGCATGATAACAATCCCAATCACAATGCTAATGCAGTAAAATCATATATGGAGAGAAAAACAGCAGCTAAAGCACTGACAGTCATGGACTGGCCCCCACAGAGTCCAGACCTGAATATTATAGAAGCAGTATGGGATCACCTGGATAGAGAAAGAAATAAGACATCCTAAATCTAAAGAAGAACATTGGAATGGTAAATATTTTCAGAGCAAACACAGTTAAACACTTTATTAAATATGAAAATTGCATTTTTACATGTTTTCAGTTACTTGACTACAAAGGGGTCCAATGTACTGTATATATGTCTGTAAAAGTATATATACACATATTAATACTTAAATACAAATGTACACACACACACATATATATATATATATATATATATATACATACATATATACATATATGTACATATACAGTATATATATATATATATATATATATATGTATGTATCTCTATGTTAAAGTCCTTTCCATGCCTTTTTTTCTAAGACCTGAGAACTCATATCTTTGAGCCCTTATAACTTTTTATTGCAAGTCTTTTTTTAAAATAATTTTCATTGGATATCATTATTATGAGTGTAACTGTACTTTTAAATGTAATTTTAATGTTTTTTCTGCAACTTTTTAGTCAAACGTAACAGTTAACCAGAGCTCTGAGGTCGTGCTATCCAGATGCGCGTTAAATTTAATTGTGCTTGAGCAAACGCGTTTCCATTCAACTTGAAATACCCGCACAGGAAGTAGCAAAAGACCCCTTATGGCTTACGAGCAATCGTTAGCGCACCACTTTTAACCTAGCCTTTAATTGGTGATATTTGTTGTTGAGGATTTAAATTATTATTTCATTATTATTGGTTATTTGTAGAGCGCCAACAGATTCCGCTAGCATGGTTGACATTGATTCCCACACCCTAGCACCTCTTTTATCAAGATGCTTATTGTTTTTACTTGTGCTTTCATTTCTTCCTAGTTTGTGATTTTTTTATTCAGTTTGGATAATAAAAGTTAAGAGGCCCATTCGGAGCTTGAGGGCCAGTGTTTCTAAAGACCTCTGCTCCATATCCTGTCCACCTGCTCTGATCGAGTATGATCGGGTTGATTGACAACCCCAAATCTGTAGGGGGCGGTGTTGCACCAGCAGCTCACAAGAGCTGCAGGTGCAATGCTGAACACGGAGAGTGTATTGCTCTCCACATTCAGCGATGTCTGTCGGACCTGATCCGCACTTACGAGTTTTGTGGTGAGGCTAAATAGTGAGCATTACAGCCTAAAACCACAAGATCCGTAATTGCATCTAAATTCAGTTGTTATGAGTTTTATGCTACAAATCTGTAACATAAAACTCATAACTAAACTGCTAAAAAGTACACTAACACCCATAAACTACCTATTAACTCCTAAACCGAGGCACTCCTGCATCGCAAACACTATAATAAATTTATTAACCCCTATTCCGCTGCTCCCTGACATCGTCACCACTATACTAAAGTTATTAACCCCTAAACCGCCGCCCTCCCGCATCAAAAACTCTATTTAAATATTATTAACCCATAAACTGCCATCCACCCATGCCGCCGCTATAATAAACCTATTAACCCCTAAACCTTCAGCCCCCCACAACAAATATACTAAAATAATTTATTAACCCCTAAACCGAGAGCCCCCACAATCAAATAAACTAATTTAAACTAGTAATCCCTAAACCTAACGACCCCCTAACTTTATATTAAAATTACAATTTCCCTATCTTAAATTAAATTAAATCTTACCTGCCAAATTAAAAAAAATTAATTTTAAACTAACAATTAAACTATTATAATTATTAAACTAAAATTAAATTAAACTACCAATTAAATTAAACTAAAACACCAATAAAAAATCCTAACACTATATACAAAAAATAAAAACTAATTAAATTACAAAAACAAACACTAAATTACGAAAAATAGCAAATTATCAAAAATAAAAAAGAATGGGGGGGCCGAGCCAGCAGCCGAGATGAGAAGACGCATATACCCTGGGCTCTGGCAATAAACTAGATATAAAGCAACTAATATGATATATTATCGCTCTTAAAAGACATTAGTGCGGAATATGATTATTAGCAGCGACAGTGGAGCCTTCAACTATTCTATTACGGCTCAAATATCCATGGAGATAGCCACATAATAACATGGTTTGCTGAGATCCACACAGCACTTTTAGATCTGATTCTACGCTGCATGAATGGAAAATCAGTGAACTTTATTTTCTCTAGCCTCAATGTTAGATCTCATAACACAGAGGTGATACTTCTCAACTAATTTATATAACCAGGAACCAACCCATTATGGAGCTTACAGATTTATTACAACAGCTGGCTCATAAAGTGGATGAGCACTTTCACTCTCTAACATGCATGTTAATGGCGGAGCGATCCGGCGCTTCTAAAAAGGAAACAGCTGATACCCTGGATCAAAGCTTCCCTAGCCCACAAGGAGAGAAGGATCAAGTTAACCTTCGGAATGCCACCTCTGAGAGGCAGATTGAGCTGAGCAGAGATCAGGGCAGTAGGATCGCCTCAGACATGGCGGAAGTATATGCAGTAAACCCAAAGTCAGCAGAAGTGCAGCCTGATTGCATAGCAGACTCTGAGGGTCTGGCTCTCGATCCCCAGATGGGACAACAGTTTGCCGGAGAACATCAAGTTTGAGCTGATCCTGAGACACCTCTTTTAGCAATCATGTCGCCAAATACAGCCTCCATCGCATGCCCCCTGCGTACAGACCTCTGGAGGTACATGTTATTTATTGAAGATGCCCGCATGTTTTCACATCGGGAGAGCGTTACACAGCTAGTGCAAATCAACTGGATGGCGATTCTGAGGGTTGCATGGGGTACACTAACCTGTCACTACATAACTCAATATCTTGTAAATCTGGTACAGATATTGCCTAGCCGGGGCATCGGGTGAGTCGCCACATCGCTCCCCCCCCCCCACATAGAGAGACTGTTGTTGCAGCCATAAGACTTTTTCTGATGCTGTCTTTTTTTTCTGCTTCAAACACCCCAGAGTCTGGAGACATTTGCCTGTATAAAGACTATAAGTATGCCCGCACTGTGGTTGTATGTGTTCCGGTATACAATTTTCATGGCAGCCATTTTATTTGATGTGTGGTTCCCAGGCTGTTGCTTGTTTAATTTGTTTAACAGGTCTCTTTATGAGGCTTTTATGGCTTTTATTGCTTTAATTGTGGGGATACGTGATTCTCCTTAATGGGCTAATGGAACTAAGCATGTACTCCAACTGATAATATACAATATATGCAGATTTCTATGTGACATTATACTGCAGCTACTAAACGCTGCTTTGAAAGTGGTTGCGGGTATAGGCTAAGAGACAGCTCCTAAAGATATGTACAGCAGCCTAAATTATTTCTTAGGTTCCTAGAGCTGTTATTCCTCCTCTTTAGTTTATGTTACCACACGCTGTGTCTTTATCGTACATATTTTATTCACCCTTAATTTGAGATGTTCTCTCTTTAGATTGTTCTTAAGTAACTCTAACCCTATTGCTGACACTTATAATTTATGTATTTGAAGATCTACCTTGCATTGTATTATGTCTCTATAGGACATATCTTGTTAACCCTTAACTTGGGGTATTCTCACTCCCAGCCTATTCAGCATATATGGGAAAAATGGGTTATATGGCAGGGATGTAGGCTGAGTGATCAGCTACTCTGATAAGATGGCACCTTTCAAGTTTGAGAATTACAGTTCAGCAAGTAACTTATGTTATATTCCAAAGAACAGTTTGCAATATTCTTACGTTTCACCTCTCTAGTTTGTCAGGAGTGCTTTAATACTTTTAGATAGAGCTACAATCTGTTTTGAGATTAGCATACCTACTGATCCAGCTATGCTACATGAACCCATGCTTCATGTTTTTGGATAATTACATGTGAAGTGGCATTCGAAGCTGCGTCAGTCTTACATTAGGTTTATTTTTATGTAGTTGCTATGTTTATGCTCAATATCTGTGTTTACTTAACCTATGTCCAGAATGCTTTCTCATATAATGGGTCTTGTACCTTCTTTCTTAACTAAGCAGCCCACAATTATTTTAATAGAGCTCTATCTTACATTAAGTAGCTATTTAGAAGCTGAGCAATCAGTCTGAGCCTTGGGAAATTTTACTTTAATGCGTAGGCATATTTAATGTTCTTATGATATGTTTGGTATACCTTATATCAGCCCATTGTCACCTGCTATCCTTGCATGACTAAATATGTCTTGTGGCTCTCTTTACAGGCTCGAATACATATGTTTGCTTCCACCTTATATTATAACTATATTGTACTAACTACATTAACTACTAATGTTACCACTTATAACTAACTAAAAAAGAAAGATGTAACCTAGCTCACTGAATCACATACCCCAACATATCCTCTACCTGCAACAGCATGCTGCATGTGCGCCTAGGCCTACTAACATTCCTATTTGTGATATTATTGGTAAATCTTCCCTACCATATTCGCAATTAGAGAAGGTAGCAAAGATATATTCTCCACAAAACCCATCACTTCTGCAGTCTATATATTGACTAAGCTTCTGGACATGATCTTATAGCTTCTTTAAGACACTATATATTACAAGATTAGTACCCCCAGCTGCCCATACGCCTCCAAACATTGTTGCAGGGCCTCCTATTAGTAATTTTAGGCAGCTATATTACTTTATTTTTATGTTAGCATCTACATGTCAAGATGGATGGTTGTAGAAACCAAGTTGCTATATTTATACTAGAACACCACCCACGGTTACTACACCCGGGTATCTTTTACCCTGTTGTAATGGATATACATTCTGTTGAGTTAGTGGGATTTAGCTTACTGATGCTTGTGCTGATGTTGGTGTGTTTTAGAGCTCCACATGTAGACATTATCTCTATACAAGATACCTAAATCTAGAATCTGAGCCTTAAGGATGTAAATACAAGCTAGTTTCAGTGGCCTGGAGACATTACACGTGGGATCATTTCTCATTTTGTAATATATTGCGGTAACACCACTAACTGGCTATCTAGTTCCCATGCATATAGTCATGCTAAAACTACTATAGTTTTACCGATAGCTCATAAGTTGCTTCTTATCTACTTAGGTATACTTTTCTGGCTGACACTTAGTCATTGATATTGAGTGATAAAAGATGCATTACTTTTGTATTTCAGTATCCAGCCCTATAAGGTTAGAGCAAGTATTAATGACAAAACATCACAGATAGAGTTTGTAATTTAAGGTTTGAGTGTTTGTCTTTAGAAAGACATTAGAAGTCCTTTAGAAATATATTGATATGTGTTATTCTGCACCTTGCTTATGCTTTAAATATATTTTATTCCTTGCATGTCCCCAATAATGTAATTGAGGTCTCAACGCAAATGACATAGTTAACAGTGAGCCTTGTAAATATATTATAGTTACGTAATCCATAATCCCTCCAGCCAACTACCTGAGTATGAGGTAATGACCCCCTGATCCTGTGGTTTCACTTAGGTCATCGTGCAGTATTAGATGCCAAATGTCATATGGCCTAAGCTGATCCTTTGGTATACCCCTAACTCCCCAATATATATTCTAGAAGCCCCCTTACGTCACTCCGCCTGTCCTCCTATAAGGCTCCGTCCCTCCACACTCCCCCATATTTGAATAGCGGTGCTTACCCGCTGAATCTCCCCCCCCCCCCCTTATATTTTTGAAGCTAAAAATGTCATACTATTTTTCCTCCAGCCTACATTTGTTTTTTTTGTTTTTTCTTGGTCCAAAAGTGGCCGGTTGTTATATCTGAGGAAATAAGTAAAGAATATAATATGAAAACAGAGGTTCTTAATATATACCTAGCACAATACTATTATGTTATTTCATGTGTAAAAATAACTACCGTAAATTTGTCTATGTTGTTGTTTCTGTTGTGAGGTATTCTATACCTTTTGTATGTATCATCATAACCTCAATAAAAAAATAATTTAAAAAAAAATAAAAAAAAAATAAAAAAGAATGACACCTAATCTAATAGCCCTATCGAAATAAAAAAGCCAACTCAAAATAAAAAAAAACCCTAGCCTACAATAAACTACCAATGGCCCTTAAAAGGGCCTTTTGTGGGGCATTGCCCCAAAGATATCAGCTCTTTTACCTGTAAAAAAATACAAACACCCCCCAACAGTAACCCCCCCCACAACCAAACCCCCTAAATAAAAACCCTAACTCTAAAATAACCTAAGCTAACTATTTGTATGGGCATTGCCCTTAAAAGGCCATTTAGCTCTTTTACTGCCCAGATCCTAAACTAAAGAAAAAAATCCATCCAAAAAACCCTTAAAAATACTTAACACTACTTTCTTTTTAAAGTAAAAGAGCTGTTATCTCAGGGCAATGCCCTACAAAAGACCCTTTTAAGGGCCCCCCAAAAGGCCCTTTTAAGAGCCCTTGGTAGTTTATTCTAGAGTAGGGTTTTTTATTTAGGGGTGTTTTTTTTAAGGGTTTTAGAATAGGATTCATCTTCTTTTTTTTTATAATTTAGTTTTTTTTCTAATAGGTTTTTTTATTTTTTTGTAATGATAGGTTTTTTTATTTTTTGTAATGGTAGTTTTTTTATTTTTAATAATATTAGGTTTTAGTGTAAGGCAGGTTAGGTTTTATTTCACAGGTAAGTTTGTATTTATTTTAACTAGGTAGTTAGTAAATAGTTAATAACTATTTACTAACTAGTCTACCTAGTTAAAATAAATACAAACTTACCTGTGAAATAAAAATAAAACCTAAGCTAGCTACAATGTAACTTAGTTATATTGCAGCTAGCTTAGGTTTTATTTCACAGGTAAGTATGTATTTAGTTTTAAATAGGAATTATTTAGTTAATAATTGTAAATTTAATTTAGATGTAATTTAATTATGTTAAAGTTAGGGGGGTTAGGTTTAGGGGTTAATATAGTTTCATTTAGCTTGTTGCGATGTGGGAGGCTGGCGGTTTATGGGTTAATAGGTTTATTTAGTTAATAAGTGTAAATTTAATTTAACTATATTTGTATTATGTTAAAGTTAGAGGGTGTTAGGGTTAGGGTTACGTTAGGGTTAGGTTTAGGGTTAATATAGTTTAATTTAGCTTGCTACGATGTGGGGGGCTGGCGGTTTAGGGATTAATTAATCTAGTATAGTGGCGGTGATATCAGGAGCGGCAGATTAGGGGTTAATAATTTTATTTAGGTAGCGGTGATATCAGGAGTGGCAGATTAGGGGTTAATAACTGTAGGCAGGTGTCAGTGATGTCAGGGGCAGCAGATTAGGGCTGTTTAGCGGTAGGGTTTATGTTAGGGTGTTAGGTTTAAATGGTCTTTTTATTTTCCCCATAGACATCAATGGGGCTGCGTTACGGAACTTTTGTTTCCGCGATCGCAGGTGTTAGGTTTTTTTTTTCTTGGCTCTCCCCATTGATGTCTATGGGGAAATTCTCAGCAGTGCTCTGATTGTGTGCGGTATGGAGCTCAATGCAACCATATTGCACGCAAAAGGCGTATGTTTGAGAACTTGTAATAACAGTGCTATAGAAAATTAATTAACGTAACTTTTGTTGCGTTCGTTAATTTCTCTACAGGGAGTGCAGAATTATTAGGCAAGTTGTATTTTTGAGGATTCATTTTATTATTGAACAACAACCATGTTCTCAATGAACCCAAAAAACTCATTAATATCAAAGCTGAATATTTTTGGAAGTAGTTTTTAGTTTGTTTTAAGTTTTAGCTATTTTAGGGGGATATCTGTGTGTGCAGGTGACTATTACTGTGCATAATTATTAGGCAACTTAACAAAAAACAAATATATACCCATTTCAATTATTTATTTTTACCAGTGAAACCAATATAACATCTCAACATTCACAAATATACATTTCTGACATTCAAAAACAAAACAAAAACAAATCAGTGACCAATATAGCCACCTTTCTTTGCAAGGACACTCAAAAGCCTGCCATCCATGGATTCTGTCAGTGTTTTGATCTGTTCACCATCAACATTGCGTGCAGCAGCAACCACAGCCTCCCAGACACTGTTCAGAGAGGTGTACTGTTTTCCCTCCTTGTAAATCTCACATTTGATGATGGACCACAGGTTCTCAATGGGGTTCAGATCAGGTGAACAAGGAGGCCATGTCATTAGATTTTCTTCTTTTATACCCTTTCTTGCCAGCCACGCTGTGGAGTACTTGGACGCGTGTGATGGAGCATTGTCCTGCATGAAAATCATGTTTTTCTTGAAGGATGCAGACTTCTTCCTGTACCACTGCTTGAAGAAGGTGTCTTCCAGAAACTGGCAGTAGGACTGGGAGTTGAGCTTGACTCCATCCTCAACCTGAAAAGGCCCCACAAGCTCATCTTTGATGATACCAGCCCAAACCAGTACTCCACCTCCACCTTGCTGGCGTCTGAGTCGGACTGGAGCTCTCTGCCCTTTACCAATCCAGCCACGGGCCCATCCATCTGGCCCATCAAGACTCACTCTCATTTCATCAGTCCATAAAACCTTAGAAAAATCAGTCTTGAGATATTTCTTGGCCCAGTCTTGACGTTTCAGCTTGTGTGTCATGTTCAGTGGTGGTCGTCTTTCAGCCTTTCTTACCTTGGCCATGTCTCTGAGTATTGCACACCTTGTGCTTTTGGGCACTCCAGTGAGGTTGCAGCTCTGAAATATGGCCAAACTGGTGGCAAGTGGCATCTTGGCAGCTGCACGCTTGACTTTTCTCAGTTCATGGGCAGTTATTTTGCGCCTTGGTTTTTCCACACGCTTCTTGCGACCCTGTTGACTATTTTGAATGAAACGCTTGATTGTTCGATGATCACGCTTCAGAAGCTTTGCAATTTTAAGAGTGCTGCATCCCTCTGCAAGATATCTCACTTTTTTTGACTTTTCTGAGCCTGTCAAGTCCTTCTTTTGACCCATTTTGCCAAAGGAAAGAAAGTTGCCTAATAATTATGCACACCTGATATAGGGTGTTGATGTCATTAGACCACACCCTTTCTCATTACAGAGATGCACATCACCTAATATGCTTAATTGGTAGTAGGCTTTCGAGCCTATACAGCTTGGAGTAAGCCAACATGCATAAAGAGGATGATGTGGTCAAAATATTCATTTGCCTAATAATTCTGCACTCCCTGTATAGAGCTCAAAACTCGTAATCTAGCTTTATCTGTTTAATCCCTTTGAAGGAATTAAATGCATAGTTATATCTATGCAATAGTGCAATAATAAGTTCTTCTAACACATGAGATAATTTGATATAGCATTTTATGCCCATTTGAGCCAGAAGGTACAACATGCCTCTGCAGAGAAGGGTTGTACTTCTATTTGGTCAAATCTATTTGATCTTATGCAAGTCACCAGCTCCAAAATAGGCAACCCTGAATCCTTTTTAATTGTAGGCTTTACACACTATGGACAAGATTACAAGTCGCACATTATGAGTTTTCCACAAGCGATATGGTCTTTTCACAATCAATTTCCATTGCGCACCTATTACAAGTCTTGAAAAATCGCGATTGCCCACACGCATTCACCTTCGCATTAATCCTTTCTGTGCTCGAATATCTGTAGTTAACAGTTTTGCGCAACATAAAGGTTGCACGAAACACTTCAAAAATACATTACAAAGTACAGTTACACTTATATTAACACTGTTTAATAAAAAATATTAAAAACAAACATTGCACACAAAAGTTTTAAGGTGTAACTTTCCTTACCCATAATCCCCAGTCATTCAGCTGAAGGAAAATGAAAAAAGAAGAAACACAAGGGTATAGAGGTGACTGAGGTTTATTCACAAAACCTGCGGAATTATAATTAAAAAGAGGGCGGGCTCATGAAATCTCCATGTCTAGAAAGAAAACATTTTATCAGGTAAGCATAAATTTTGTTTTCTTTCCGATGACATGGAGAGTCCACAACATTATTCCAATTACTAGTGGGAACCCAAGCTAGAGGACACGGAATAAACAGGGAGGGAGAAAAAGGCAGGAGGACCTAAACAGAAGGCACCACCGCTTGAAGAACCTTTCTCCCAAAAGAGGCCCCAGCCGAGGCAAAAGTATCAAATTTGTAGAATTTGGAAAAAGTATGCAAAGAAGACCATGTAGCCGCCTTGCAAATCTGTTCCACAGAAGCTTAATTTTTGAAAGCACAAGAAGAGGAGACAGCTCTAGTGGAATAAGCCGTAATTCTCTCAGGAGGCTACTGTCCAGCAGTCTCATAAAATGAATCATACTTCTTAACCAGAGGGAAAGAGTAGTAGAAGTGGCCTTCTGACCCTTACGCTTTCCAGAGAAAACAACAAACAGGGCAGAAGATTGCTGAAAATCTTTAGTAGCTTGTAGGTAAAACTTTATAGCATGCACAACATCCAAGTTATGCAAAAGACGTTCCTTATGAGAAGAAGGATTAGGACAAAAAGAAAGAACAACAATTTCCTGATTACTGTTTCGATCCGACACTACCTTAGGGAGAAATCCCAACTTAGTATGAAGGACCGCCTTATCTGCATGAAAAATAAGGTACGGGAATCACACTGCAGAGCCGAAAGCTCTGAAACTCTGCAAGCAGAAGAAATAGCAAGGAGAAACAAAAGATAACAACTTCCAAGATAACAACTTTATATCAACTACATGCATCGGCTCAAACGGAGCCTGCTGCAAAACTTTGGGAACTAGGTTAAGACTCCAAGGAGGAGCAACAGGTTTAAACACAGGCCTGATTCTGACCAGAGCCTGAACAAAGGTTTGAACATCTGGCAAACCTTCCAGACATTTGGGCAAAAGATTAAACAGAGCAGAAATCTGACACTTCAGAGTACTGACTGACAAACCTTTTTTCCAGGCCATCCTGAAGAAAGGATAAAATACAGGGAATCCTCACCCGGCTCCAGGAGAAAGCTTTAGATTCGCACCAATAAAGATATTTAAGTCATACCTTATGGTAAATCTTGTGAGTAACAGGTTTGCAAGCCTGAAGCATAGTATCAATGACCGCTTCAGAAAAGCCATGTCTAGACACCAACATCCTCTCATGGACCACTGGTTGGCGATCATTGATTTAGACCATGCTATATAGACTTGCAATTTTGATAAAGAATTGTTTTGGAGACTACTATTCTCCCTTGACAAAAGCACCAGGGTGAGTGTAAAAAAAAATTGGTTTGTGGTGAAACTATTTTATCTTTGGTGTTTTTTTTTTTTTGACACAATGGGCTAACCCACCCTTCTGGTAAATCAGAATTGTATGAATTTTAAAATTATTTATTTTCTACATTAATTGCATGTTGGTGCAAAGAGCCAAAAATAATATATTTTGTGCCAGATTACGAGTCAAACACAAACGTTTATGCCCGAGCGATACATTATAAAATACAGTTACACTCATAATAACTCATAATAACACTATCTAATGCAAATTATTAAAAAAAATATGGCACACAAAAGTTATAAAATCTCAAAGATATAAGATCTCAGGTGTTAGAATAAAAGGCAGGCAAAGGGCTTTAACATAGAGATACATACATATAAATTTTTAAAAATGTATATATATATATATATATATTTATATATATATATATATTTATTTATATTCATTCAAATTAAAAATAGCAAAAGTAAATCAATGCTGCACTTACCCCAGTAGGGGACCGCTGTGTGTTAACACAGTATTTGAAGCAAAAAGCCTGAGATGTTGCATATCTAATTTGCATAACTTACCCAGAATCCTGGGTAACAATGTATATGGAGTTCTTTTGGGTAAAGACAAGCGGGATACTGGCATAGATGTGTTAATTACATATGCAATAATTTCTATTGAGTATATATATATATATATATATATATATATATATATATATATATGTTTAGATATGAGTACATATGCATTTATGTATTTATATGTGTATATATGTTATTTATAGACATATATAAAAGTGCAAAAGAGCCCTTTGCAGTTAAGTAGAAGAAAAGATGAGTAAGCATATTTATGCAATATTCATATTTAATAAAGTGTTTAATTGTGTATTTACCCGATGGTCATTAACCTTTTAAAAATATCAGTAATATTAAACATTGCAAAATTTGGTTAATGCCAAAGTTTGCCCTTGGTTTCATGCCCAATTTGTTTTTCTTCTGCCAGTTTGTATATAACAGTATTGTTTAAAGGTAGTTTCCCTCTTTTTGACTCTCCTTTCTGTATGTGATCGCTGCAGAAGGTCCTTTTACTGAATGGATCTGGCCACTACTTTCATTCGCCTAGATTTAGAGTTCTGCGTTAGCCGTCAAAAGCAGCGTTAAGGGGTCCTAATGCTGCTTTTGGCCGCCCGCTGGTGATCGGAACAGCCAATAGAATGCAAGCTCAATCTGATTGGCTGATTGGATCAGCCAATCGGATTGAACTTGAATCTGATTGGCTGATTCAATCAGCCAATAAGATTTTTCCTACCTTAATTCCGATTGGCTGATAGAATCCTATCAGCCAATCGGAATTCGAGGGACACCATCTTGGATGACGTCATTTAAAGGAACCTTCATTCGGCGAGTAGGCATCTGTTGAAGAGGATGGATACGCGTCGGCTGGAAAGAAGATGGCTCCACTCCGCTCCGGATGGATGAAGATAGAAGATGCCGCTTGGATGAAGATGTCTGCCGGTCCGGATGTCCTCTTCTGCCCGGATAGGATGAAGACTTCTGCCGGTCTGGATGTCCTCTTCTGCCCCATCGGATGAAGACTTCGGCCCGGCTGGGTGAAGACGACTCAAGGTAGGGAGATCTTCAGGGGGGTAGTGTTAGGTTTATTTAAGGGGGGTTTGGGTTAGAGTAGGGGTATGTGGGTAGTGGGTTTTAATGTTGGGGGGGTTGTATTTTTTTGTAGGTTTAATTGTAACTTAGGTTAGGATTTATTTTAAAGGTAATTTAGTAATTATTTTAACTAGGTAGCTATTAAATAGTAATAGCTATTGTACCTAGTTAAAATAAATACAAAGTTGCCTGTAAAATAAATATAAATCCTAAAATAGCTACAATATAATTATTAGTTATATTGTAGCTATATTAGGGTTTATTTTACAGGTATTTAGTTTTAAATAGGAATACTTTAGTTAATAAGATTTATTTCGTTAGATTAAAATTATATTTAATTTAGGGGGTTGTTAGGGTTAGGGTTAGACTTAGCTTTAGGGGTTAATACATTTATTAGAGTAGCGGCGAGGTCCAGTCGGCAGATTAAGGGTTAATACTTGAAGTTAGGTGGCGGCGATGTTAGGGAGGGCAGATTAGGGGTTAATAACATTTATTATAGGGTTTGTGAGGTGGGAGTGTGGCGGTTTAGGGGTTAATACATTTATTAGAGTAGCGGCGAGGTCCGGTCAGCAGATTAGGGGTTAATAAGTGTAGGTAAGTAGCGGCAACGTGGGGGGGGCAGATTAGGGGTTAATAAATATTACGTAGGGGTCGGCGATGTTAGGGGCAGCAGATTAGGGGTTTATAGGGATAATGTAGGTGGCGGCGGTGTCCGGTTGGCAGTTTAGGGGTTAAATTTTTTTATTATAGTGGTGGCGATGTGGGGGGACCTCGGTTTAGGGGTACATAGGTAGTTTATGGGTGTTAGTGTACTTTAGAGCACAGTAGTTAAAGGGACACTCAAGTCAAAATTAAACTAAATGATTCAGATACAGCATGTTATTTTAAACAACTTTCCAATTTACTTCCATTAACAAAATGTGCACAGTCTTTTTAGATTTACATTTTTTGAGTCACCAGCTCCTACTGAGCATGTGCAAGAAGTCACAGCATATACGTATATGCATTTGTGATTGGCTGATGGCTGTCACATGGTACAGAGGGAGTGGAAATAGACATAACTTTGCAATTTATTTAAAAAAAATCTACTACTCATTTAAAATTCAGACTAAGTGCTATTGCATTGTCTTCTTATCATGCATTTGTTGATTATGCAAATCTATTGTATTGACTGGTCCTTTAAGAGCTTTATAAACCGGCGTTAGCCCATAAAGCTCTTAACTACTGACTTTTTTCTGCGGCTGGAGTCTTGTCAGTAGAGGGTGTACCGCTCACTTCAGCCAAGACTCTAAATACCAGCGTTAGGGAGATCCCATTGAAAAGATAGGATACGCAAGTGGCGTAAGGGGATCTGTGGTATGGAAAAGTGACAGATGGAAAGTGAGCGTTAGACCCTTTTCTGACTGACTTTAAATACCAGTGGGCAGTAACAAGCAGCATTAGGAGCCCTTAACGCTGGTTTTGACTGCTAACGCAGAACTCTAAATCTAGGCGATAATTTCTAAAACTAGTTTGTAGTTACGAGTGGAGCGCAAACAATATTGGGTTTTCACGATTGCGCACAGGTTAAATTGTATTGCAAGTTGAAAGTAAACTCGATCAATTAAGTTCAATCGTGATTTACGCTAGAACCATTACCGCGTCCGGGGTCATGAGATATTATAAAAAACATGCATAATCATTTTTTTCCTTTAGGCCTAATGGATATCTAGTCCTCAAATTGTAAATCCATCTAACCTCTTTTTGAACGACTAAATGAAAAAAATGATTATGCATGTTTTTTAATAATATCTCATGACACCGAAACGTGGGTCTAAGATCTAATAAAATAGCATATGTGAACTGAATGAGGTATCCTAGCTGAAAAATACTTTCTTGGAGTTAGTTTTTTTCTACAGTACAAAGGTCTCATTTTGTATATAATAATGAGTAGTATATGTAAATAAAAATCTTTTTTAATTCTCCACTTAGGTAATTAGGATCCTTAAGTGAAAACTGAGGGAGTACTTATTAGATTCTGAGAACTTGTATGCCTAATAATCAGGGTTTGAAATAGGGTTGTCAATGGATTAGAAATTGTGTTACAAAGAAAAAAACGGTTAAACATAGAGGAATAGGATTTAAGACTATGTTACTGTGATTTAATTTAATAAATAGTTAATATGTAAATGAGACACACTATTAAAAGAAAGGGCCTTTCTGTGAAACACAAAAGTAATAAGGAAATAAGATTTGGAGTAAATGTCCCTTTAAAAAAATGGAAATCAATTAAATAGGATGGGGCCTAAAGGATACAAAAGTGAGAGATGAGTAGCAAAGATGTGAGCCCTGACGAAGCCCCAGTAGGACATGCACAAAAGGGGTGAAACCAGGGGCATATTTAGGTTTTGTGCTGCCCTAGGCACTCAAAATCCTGCTGCCCCCCTGGATTTAGGTCATTTTTGGCCAAATCATTTTTTGGTTAGGGAGTAATATGACTTCTTTTTTCTTTTTTTTTCTTGCTGTTTGTCACATTATTTGGAGTACAGACAATTAACAGCTATTCTATGATCACTTTAGTAAAGTTGCACTGTGATCACAAAAATGCTGCTTTCTTCTTCTATTTCATACAAATAACATATTTTCATTTTGTATAGCAGTACACTGCTATACAAAATGACGATATGTTATTTGTATGAAATAGGAGAAAGCAGCATTTTTGTGATCACAGTGCAACTAAAGTGATCATAGAATAGCTGTTAATTGTCTGAGACTGGACTCCAAATAATGTGACAAACAGAAAAGCAGTGATTGGTTTGGTAATGCAAATTCCAATGCATTATATATGAAGCTATAAGTATAGAGAAACTGCATTTATTTTTTGTGTAGCAATAGCAAATGATAAACATTTAAATGTTATTCAGTTACTTCAATTTGAAGCATATTCTTTATTTATTATATATTGTTTGATCAACCCTTGAAACCATCGCTATTTATTTACATTACAAATTACAAAATTATAATTTTCAAGACTCGCAAGACACAAATTTAAAGTTTAAAAGAAAAAAAGTAAAACCTTTTACTTTTACAGCTATGACTGCCCACAGTGCCCATATTATTCCATATTGATGCCAGATGCCGCCTTCCTTGGTCAAATCTCACCAGGCAGTGCCCAGTGCCCGCCCCAGGCTCAAATAGTTTTTAAATTCCGCACAAACAATGAAATGATAATCACATCATGATTGCTCTAAGCGGCTAGCTATTACAGTCAATGTCGGATGATCATGACAGAGTAGTACAGATTTGTTAAGTAAAAGTTTAGAGCTTAGAGAATAGAGGCGCAATTGCAAAACAAAAATACATTGCAATTTATGCACTGCGTCTGCACTGCTATGTGCTGCCTGATCACCCCCCTCCTCTCCAGTCCAGTCCTCTGTCACTCTCAGCCAGGCTCTGCTCCTCTACAAATCCAATGATGATCACACTCATTCACTGACTGACTAAGTCTGAAGTCTATGGCAGGCGGAAGGAAGAAAACATCACGTGACCTCGGCAAAAGCCGGGTCACGTGACAGCCGCGTGGGAATTTAAAAAAATAAATAAAATAATAATGCCAACATTGCCAACATATCAGTGCCAGTGCCTCCCCCTCAAATCTGTCAGTCTAGGCACCGGCCTTGTTGGCCTATGCATAAATACGCTCCTGGGTGAAACGCATATGTTGTTGGCTGTGCTAAACCTTTACTTTATTTCCACTTATGCTGCAAGGATTGTGCTTTGAGAGCAGTAGTACTTACCTTGAACAGTCTGACAAGTCATGTTTTATGGAGGCTTGGCTTTACAGCAAAGAGCCAATTGTTTGATACTGAAACAGTGTATCCACAGTGAGAAAGAAGGAAACAGAGTAACCAGAGAACAGGGTGTAATCCCTACACGCTCCCAAGATAAGGAGGTGGGATCAGAAGCCAGCGGTCAGTGTATACTCGTATGGAAAATGAGTTCTCATCAATGGGAGGCCATGAAGGCATAGCTGAAGCTTAATGATCAGACCTCGCAGGGGGATTCATGCAGGAAAGGTACTCTGAAATTCTTTTGCACCACAATTCCGGATAGACCTTGAGAGCGGTTCTCAATACCGAGGCCATTTGCCAGTGCTAACAGCAGCTCATGGAGCAAAATTGAGGGACTGCTTCAATTTACTAGTCCAGAACTGGAGATTTTGAATTAAGCAGACTAAACCGCTTCCCTGGGGAAGGACTCTATTTAAGGGGTGCAAAGTTTAATGTGTTCCATTCTTTAGAAATATATGAAATGTTTGATTTGTCTCTAACAGGCCATTGTTTGCTTGGTAAATACAGGATGTATTTTCTGTTTAGATTAAGCTCTTATTTGTTTGATCCATAAGCAGCGGTAACTTGTTTTTTATGCTTGCTTTTTTATGTCACAGTGAGTACTAAGAAGGTTTGAAACTTTGGATTAAAATAAGCAACATTAAAAAGTAATAAAGAAATTAAAGAGTGATGTAGTCCTTTTCTATTTAAAGGAGGAATACACACTTTGGCCTCTAGTTGTCAAGCCGTCAACCGCAAATACGCTGGAATTCCACAGCGTATTTGTGGCGAGGCTGATTCGCTGTAGTTATCAAGCCCTACAGCCCATCAAAAGTAGAATTTAGTGACATAACATACGATCTGCCGGACTCAGTCCGACACAGATCAATGGTTACGTCACTCCAGATGTTCTGAACACAAGTTCGGCACAATCTGACTACTTTTGCTAGTTATCAAAGAACTAGCAGGTACGCTAGCCACTATTCCGGGCCAGCGTACCTCGTTTTCAATCCGCCGCCCTGGAGGCGGCGGATCCCATAGGAATCAATGGGAGTCTGACAGCAGCGAAAGCTCATGTTCGCTGCTGCCCGATATCCCATTGATTTCTATGGGAAATGTCTGCACCTAACACCCTAACATGTACCCCGAGTCAAAACACCACTAATCTGTCCCCCCTACACCGCCGCCGCCTACTTTATACTTATTAACCCCTAAACTGCCGCTCCCGGACCCTGCCGCCACCATAATAATTATATGAACCCCTAAACCGCCGCTCCCGGACCCCGCCTCCACCTACATTATACCTATTAACCCCTAATCTGCCGCCCCCTATACTACAGCCACCTACATAAAGTTATTAACCCCTATCCTGCCGTTCCCAGACCCCGCTGCAAATAAATTAATTGTTTAACCCCTAAACTGCCACATCCGGACCCCTCTGCCACCTACATTACATTTATTAACCCCTATCCTGCCCCCCCTACACCGCCGCCAACACTGCCGCCACTATATTAAATGAATTAACCCCTAAACCTAAGTCTAACCCTAACCCTAACACCCCCTTAACTTAAATATTATTTAAATTAATCTAAATAAATATTCCTATCATTAAATAAATTTATCCTATTTAAAACTAAATACTTACCTATAAAATAAACCCTAAGATAGCTACAATATAATTAATAATTACATTGTAGCTATTTTAGGGTTTATTTTTATTTTACAGGCAACTTTGTATTTATTTTAACTAGGTACAATAGCTATAAAATAGTTAATAACTATTTAATAGCTACCTAGTTAAAATAATTAAAAAATTACCTGTAAAATAAATCCTAACCTAAGTTACAAATACACCTAACACTACACTATCAATACATTAATTAACTACAATGATCTAAAATAAAATACAATTAAATAAACTAAACTATATTACAAAAACAAACAAACACTAAATTACAAAAAATAAAAAAATATTACAAAAAGTTTAATCTAATTACACCTAATCTAAAACCCCTAATAAAATAAAAAATCCCCCCAAAATAATAAAATTCCCTACCTTAAACTAAATTACAAAAGTAACCAGCTCTTTTACCAGCCCTTAAAAGGGCTTTTGCGGGGCATTGCCCCAAAGTAATCAGCTCTTTTACCTGTAAAAAAAAATCAATACAATACCCCCCCAACATTACAACCCACCACACACACACCCCTACTCTAAAACCCACCCAATCACCCCTTAAATAAACCTAACACTACCCCATTGAAGATCACCCTACCTTGAGCTGTCTTCACCCAACCGGGCCGAACTCTTCATCCGATGCGGGCACAAGTGGTCCTCCAGCCGGGCAGCAGTCTTCATCCGATCGGCGAAGAAGAGGTCCTCCATCCGGCAGAAATCTTCATCCAAGTGGCATCTTCTATCTTCATCCTTCCAGCGATGAGCGGCTCCATCTTGAAGACCTCCGGCGTGGAACATCCATCTCTGCCGACGACTACCCGACGAATGACTGGTCCTTTAAATGACGTCATCCAAGATGGCGTCCCTCAAATTCCGATTGGCTGATATAATTCTATCAGCCAATCGGAATTAAGGTAGGAAAAATCCGATTGGCTGATGTAATCAGCCAATCAGATTGAAGTTCAATCCGATTGGCTGATTGGATCAGCCAATAGAATGCAATGTCAATTCTATTGGCTGATCCAATCAGCCAATCAGATTGAACTTCAATCGGATTGGCTGATTACATCAACCAATCAGATTTTTCCTACCTTAATTCTGATTGGCTGATAGAATCCTATAAGCCAATCGGAATTCGAGGGACGCCATCTTGGATGACGTCATTTAAAGGACCAGTCATTCATCGGGTAGTCGTCGGCAGAGATGGATGTTCCGCGCCGGAGAAAAAGCCCTTTTAAGGGCTGGTAAAAGAGCTGGTTACTTTTGCAATTTAGTTTAGGGTAGGGAATTTTATTATTTTGGGGGGCTTTTTTTATTTTATTAGGGGGCTTAAATTAGGTGTAATTAGATTAAACTTCTTGTAATATTTTTTTATTTTTTGCAATTTAGTGTTTGTTTTTTTTGTAATATAGTTTGGTTTATTTAATTGTATTTTATTTTAGATCATTGTAGTTATTTAATTTAATTAATTTAGTGATAGTGTAGTGTTAGGTGTATTTGTAACTTAGGTTAGGATTTATTTTACAGGTAAATTTGTATTTATTTTAGCTAGGTAGCTATTAAATAGTTAATAACTATTTAATAACTATTGTACCTAGTTAAAATAAATACAAAGTTGCCTCTAAAATAAAAATAAACCCTAAAATAGCTACAATGTAATTATTAATTATATTGTAGCTATCTTAGGGTTTATTTTATAGGTAAGTATTTAGATTTAAATAGGATTAATTTATTTAATGATAGAAATATTTATTTAGATTAATTTAAATAATATTTAAGTTAGGGTTAGACTTAGGTTTAGGGGTTAATTCATTTAATATAGTGGCTGCGGTGTAGGGGGGGTAGATTAGTGGTTAATCAATGTACTGTAGGTTGCGGCGGTGTAGGGGGGGCAGGATAGGGGTTAATAAATGTAATGTAGGTGGCGGCGGGGTCCGGGAGCGGCGGTTTAGTGGTTCATATAATTATTATAGTGGCGGCGGGGTCTGGGAGCGGCGGTTTAGTGGTTCATATAATTATTATAGTGGTGGCGGGATCCGGGAGCGGTGGGCTAGGGGTTAATATATTTATTATAGTTGCGGCGGGGTCCGGGAGCGGCGGTTTAGGGGTTAATATATTTATTATAGTTGGGACGGGGTCTAGGCGTGGCGGTTTAGGGGTTAATCTATTTATTATAGTTGCGGCGGGGTCCGGGTGCAGCGGTTTAGGGGGTAATAAGTTTATTTAGGTGCGGGGGGCTCCGGGAGCGGCGGTTTAGGGGGAAAAACTGTATAGTATAGTGTGGGTGCTTAGTGACAGGGTAGCAAGAAAACTGTGAAGAAGCCAATGAGCAGCGAGATCGATGACTGTCAGTTAACAACAGTCCGCTGCTCATCGCTCCGTACTTAGTGCGCTGCTTCTTGACAGCTTTCTTGATAACTTTGGCGAACGTATTCAGGTCCGTGGCGGCGATGTTAGGCGAGCTTAGGCGAGCGTATTGGGCCGGGGAATGCAGCAAAATACGGAGCTTCAGAACTAGAGGCCAGTATCTCACAAAAGTGAGTACACCCCTCAAATGTTTGCAAATATTTTATTATATCTTTTCATGTGACAGCACTGAAGAAATGACACTTTGCTACAATGTAAAGTAGTGAGTGTACAGCCTGTATAACAGTGTAAAGTTGCTTTCCCCTCAAACAAACTCAACACACAGACATTAATGTCTAAACCGTTGGCAACAAAAGTGAGTATACCCCAAAGTAGAAATGTCCAAATTGGGCCGAATTAGCCATTTTCCCTCCCTGGTGTCATGTGACTCGTTAGTCTTACAAGGTCTCAGGTGTGAATGGGGACCAGGTGTGTTAAATTTGGTGTTATCGCTCTCACACTCTCTCATACTGGTCAGTGGAAGTTCAACATGGCACCTCATGGCAAAGAACTCTCTGAGGATCTGAAAAAAATAATTGTTGCTCTACATAAAGATGGCCTAGGCTATAAGAAGATTGCCAAGACCCTGAAACTGAGCTGCAGCACAGTGGGCAAGACCATACAGCGGATTCACAGGACAGGTTTCACTCAGAACAGGCCTCGCCATGGTTGACCAAAGAAGTTTAGTGCACGTGCTCAGCGTCATATCCAGAGGTTGTCTTTGGGAAATAGACGTATGAGTGCTGCCAGCATTGCTGCAGAGGTTGAAGGGGTGAGGGGTCAGCCTGTCAGTGCTCAGACCATATGCCTCACACTGCATTAAATTGGTCTGTATGGCTGTCATCCCAGAAGGAAGCCTTTTCTAAAGGTTATGCACAAGAAAGACCACAAACAGTTTGCTGAAGACAAGCAGACTAAAGACATGGATTACTGGAACCATGTCCTGAGACCAAGATAAACTTATTTGGTTCAGATGGTGTCAAGCGTGTGTGGCGGCAACCAGATGAGGAGTACAAAGACAAGTTTGTCTTGCCTACAGTCAAGCATGGTGGTGGGAGTGTCATGGTCTGGGCCTGCATGAGTGTTGCCGGCACTGGGGAGCTACAATTCCTTGAGGGAACATGTACTGTGACAAACTGAAGCAGAGCATGATCCCCTCCCTTCGGAGACTGGGCCGCAGGGCAGTATTCCAACATGATAACGACCCCAAACACACCTCTAAGGAGGAGTGAAAGAGGACTCCAGTGGCAACCTGTGAAGCTCTGGTGAACTCCATGCCCAAGAGGGTTAAGGCAGTGCTGAAAAATAATGGTGGCCACACAAAATATTGACACTTTGGGTCCAATTTGGACATTTCCACTTAGGGGTGTACTCACTTTTGTTGCCAACGGTTTAGACATTAATGGCTTTGTGTTGAGTTATTTTGAGGGGACAGCAAATGTACACTATTATACAGGCTGTACACTCACTACATTTTAGCAAAGTGTAATTTCTTCAGTGTTGTCACATGAAAAGATATAATAAAATATTTACAAAAATGTAAGGGGTTTACTCACTTTTGTGAGATACTGTATATACCTATATATATAATCATGTATATACATAGGTATAGATGTATATTGTACCAAAATACCATCATATATATATATATATATATATATATATATATATATATAATTTTTTATTTACAAATAAATAGAACATATTCTGCAATGTGAGAACATTGGAATGTGAAATATTCATATTTTTATGTCCGGTAAGCGCACATGAGAATTTGTGATCGGGTTTACGTGTGAGTGGGGTGTTGTTTTTCCCCCCCACTTTTTTTATTTATTGACTCCTATGGGGAAATATATGAAAGCACATGCGATATTGTAAGTTTGGGTTTTTTTTGCGCACGTCTGGTTAGTGCAAACACGATAAGTTTTTACTTTCAACTCATAATACCAGCACAAACCAATGTGTGTAAAAAGTTTACTATTAGCGCAATTAGCGCTATAGCGAAATCGTTAAATACCGCTCCACTTGTAACCAGCCCCTTAATGCATTAATTAAACTCAGCCTCTATTACTACATTTTTATTTGAACAGTAAACATAGTTTGTGGTCAATAAAATATTAAGTGCATTCTTTATAAAGACCAGTTTTGTAAGCTGTAGGAAGACATAAAGCAGGAAATCCATTTCTGATGAGCATTTTTACTATGCTGTGTTTAATAAATATATGTATTTTTGGCACAAAGATTTAAATCAATACTGTCTGAGCTCTAGAGAAGAAATACACATTTAGTCTTTTAAACAAATGAGATGATTAACTTTGAACATGAACAGAAAATGAAGCAATTTTTTTATTTTTAGCAGTTCTAAAAATCATTTAACTGCCATTTCTTTGATAAAGAAACAAGCAATATGCAATTTTATTTATAGGGACTAATTGTTCTTTATAGCTGTGGAATGTGAATGAAAATGCAGAATAGCTTGCTAGTTTTTTTTGTTTTGTTTTTTTGCATTTTGCAGAAGCTTACAACAATTTACCATTTTTAATGTTTAGGCAAAATACGCTTTTTTGTAAAATTGCTTCCATAGACAAAAATGATTGCTTTTTCTTAAAAATAAAAGTTTCAAACTACTGCTTTATCTACCTGAAAAGTTAGTATCCATAGGAGGTAAATTGATTGTAATTTTATCCTTTTCATTCTTTTTGTTCCCTGGTCAGCTTTACTTTTATTTAAAGGGCCATGATACCCAAATGTTGAAACACTTGAAAGTGAAGCAGCATAGCTGCAAAAAGCTGACTAGAAAATATCACCTTAACATCTCTATGTAAAAAGAAAGATATGTTACCTCAAAATGTCCTAAGTATTTAAACCCCATTGTAAAGGACTTTAAGCAGCAAATCAGTATGCCTGTCCCAGGACCATCAAGGGAGCGAGCTTCATGCACACTCATCATATTTCCCTATTCAGTTTAAGGAAGTTTACTATGAAATCTCATGAGAGTTAAGTGAAATCTCCTGAGATCACTGTAAAAGAGATCATGACCACAGCAATGTTGATGCTGATTGGCTGCAGTTCCTTTCTTTTTTTTCTTCTTTTTTTTCTTTTTTTTTTTTACCTGCAGGTGGACAGCAGCTGAAGTATAACTTTTTACACAGAACTTACTCTGGTAACCTGAGGAAATTGTGAGGTAAAATATCTTCCTTTTTTAAATAGAGATGCTCAGGCAATATTTTCCTGTCAGCTTTTTACAGTTATACTGCATCAATTTCAAGTGATTTAGCATATGAGTATTATGTCCCTTTAAGTAATGCTTTTTTTTGGTTGGGTTTATTCCATAAACTTTTTAAATGGATTTGACAGCATTTTCAATGCAATGTGATTTTCTGAAAAAAATATGTGTAACCCCAGAGTTCCTAAAGTTTTACTAACTTAAAATATTTCATTAACTGCCACTGAGTTAAGAATCAGTTAAATTAGCAATTTTAGTTAAAGGGACACTAAACCCAATTTTTTTCTTTCCTGATTCAGATAGAGAATACAATTTTAAACAACATTACGTCTATTATCTAATTTGCTTTATTCTTTAGATATCATTTGCTGACAAAATAGCAATGCACATGGATGAGCTAATCACACAAGCCATCTATGTGCAGCAGGGACGTGCACTCATAGGAGGCAGGGGAGGCAGTGCCTACCCTCCCATATGTGACCAAAGCTTAATTAAATTTAAATTAAAACACACAAAAAAAAAGTAAAAAAAAAATATTTTCCCCATGTAATGCTATGGAGAGGCAGGTACAGGAATGCTTCTCTCCATTGCTGTACATGGGTCAAAGAAAAAGCTGTGCTGCAGCGCCACCTGTGTTCTGTCAATATATTAGCAGCAACAATTGGGACCAATAGGAGGCACCCCTCTTGATGCCTCCTAGCAAGTGAAGGATATATAGATTAATCAGAAGGAGGATGCAGTGAGCAAGGTCATGTAACACAACTGGAAGCTGAGGTAACCTAAGAACAGATGACACCAAGCAGAAGAGTAAAGTAGTTTTCTACATCTCTTGTGGTTCACAAATTGTGTTCAGATACAGCTCATTAACAGGTGGGACAGTAAGTGAGCATAACCAAGCAGAAGAGTAAAGTAGTTTTCTACATCTCTTGTGGTTCACAAATTGTGTTCAGATACAGCTCATTAACAGGGGGGGACAGTAAGTGAGCATAACCCAAGCAGAAGAGTAAAGTAGTATTCTACATCTCTTGTGATTCACAAATTGTGTTCAGATACAGCTCATTAACAGGGGGGGACAGTAAGTGAGCATAACCCAAGCAGAAGAGTAAAGTAGTATTCTACATCTCTTGTGATTCACAAATTGTGTTCAGATACAGCTCATTAACAGGGGGGACAGTAAGTGAGCATAACCCAAGCAGAAGAGTAAAGTAGTATTCTACATCTCTTGTGATTCACAAATTGTGTTCAGATACAGCTCAATAACAGGGGGACAGTAAGTGAGCATAACCCAAGCAGAAGAGTAAAGTAGTATTCTACATCTCTTGTGATTCACACATTGTGTTCAGATACAGCTCATTAACAGGGGGGACAGTAAGTGAGCTTAACCCAAGCAGAAGAGTAAAGTAGTATTCTACATCTCTTGTGATTCACAAATTGTGTTCAGATACAGCTCATTAACAGGGGGACAGTAAGTGAGCATAACCCAAGCAGAAGAGTAAAGTAGTATTCTACATCTCTTGTGAGTCACACATTGTGTTCAGATACAGCTCATTAACAGGGGGACAGTAAGTGAGCATAACCCAAGCAGAAGAGTAAAGGAGTATTCTACATCTCTTGTGAGTCACACATTGTGTTCAGATACAGCTCATTAACAGGGGACAGTAAGTGAGTATAACCCAAGCAGAAGAGTAAAGTAGTATTGTACATCTCTTGTGATTCACAAATTGTGTTCAGATACAGCTCATTAACAGGGGGGACAGTAAGTGAGCATAACCCAAGCAGAAGAGTAAAGTAGTTTTCTACATCTCTTGTGATTCACAAATTGTGTTCATATACAGCTCATTAACAGTGGGACAGTAAGTGAGCATAACCCAAGCAGAAGAGTAAAGTAGTATTCTACATCTCTTGTGATTCACAAATTGTGTTCAGATACAGCTCATTAACAGGGGGGGGCAGTAAGTGAGCATAACCCAAGCAGAAGAGTAAAGTAGTATTCTACATCTCTTGTGATTCACAAATTGTGTTCATATACAGCTCATTAACAGGGGGGGGCAGTAAGTGTGCATAACCCAAGCAGAAGAGTAAAGTAGTATTCTACATCTCTTGTGATTCACAAATTGTGTTCAGATACAGCTCATTAACAGGGGGGACAGTAAGTGAGCATAACCCAAGCAGAAGAGTAAAGTAGTTTTCTACATCTCTTGTGATTCATAAATTGTGTTCATATACAGCTCATTAACAGGGGGATAGTAAGTGAGCATAACCCAAGCAGAAGAGTAAAGTAGTATTCTACATCTCTTGTGATTCACAAATTGTGTTCAGATACAGCTCATTAACAGGGGGACAGTAAGTGAGCATAACCCAAGCAGAAGAGTAAAGTAGTATTCTACATCTCTTGTGATTCACAAATTGTGTTTAGATACAGTTCATTAACAGGGGGGGACAGTAAGTGAGCATAACCCAAGCAGAAGAGTAAAGTAGTATTCTACATCTCTTGTGATTCCCAAATTGTGTTCAGATACAGCTCATTAACAGGGGGGGGGGGGGACACAGTAAGTGTGCATAACCCAAGCAGAAGAGTAAAGTAGTATTCTACATCTCTTGTGATTCACAAATTGTGTTCAGATACAGTTCATTAACAGGGGGGGACAGTAAGTGAGCATAACCCAAGCAGAAGAGTAAAGTAGTATTCTACATCTCTTGTGATTCACAAATTGTGTTCAGATACAGCTCATTAACAGGGGGGACAGTAAGTGAGCATAACCCAAGCAGAAGAGTAAAGTAGTTTTCTACATCTCTTGTGATTCACAAATTGTGTTTATATACAGCTCATTAACAGTGGGACAGTAAGTGAGCATAACCCAAGCAGAAGAGTAAAGTAGTATTCTACATCTCTTGTGATTCACAAATTGTGTTCAGATACAGCTCATTAACAGGGGGGGGGCAGTAAGTGAGCATAACCCAAGCAGAAGAGTAAAGTAGTATTCTACATCTCTTGTGATTCACAAATTGTGTTCATATACAGCTCATTAACAGGGGGGACAGTAAGTGAGCATAACCCAAGCAGAAGAGTAAAGTAGTTTTCTACATCTCTTGTGATTCACAAATTGTGTTCATATACAGCTCATTAACAGTGGGACAGTAAGTGAGCATAACCCAAGCAGAAGAGTAAAGTAGTATTCTACATCTCTTGTGATTCACAAATTGTGTTCAGATACAGCTCATTAACAGGGGGGGGCAGTAAGTGAGCATAACCCAAGCAGAAGAGTAAAGTAGTATTCTACATCTCTTGTGATTCACAAATTGTGTTCATATACAGCTCATTAACAGGGGGGGGCAGTAAGTGTGCATAACCCAAGCAGAAGAGTAAAGTAGTATTCTACATCTCTTGTGATTCACAAATTGTGTTCAGATACAGCTCATTAACAGGGGGGACAGTAAGTGAGCATAACCCAAGCAGAAGAGTAAAGTAGTTTTCTACATCTCTTGTGATTCATAAATTGTGTTCATATACAGCTCATTAACAGGGGGATAGTAAGTGAGCATAACCCAAGCAGAAGAGTAAAGTAGTATTCTACATCTCTTGTGATTCACAAATTGTGTTCAGATACAGCTCATTAACAGGGGGACAGTAAGTGAGCATAACCCAAGCAGAAGAGTAAAGTAGTATTCTACATCTCTTGTGATTCACAAATTGTGTTTAGATACAGTTCATTAACAGGGGGGGACAGTAAGTGAGCATAACCCAAGCAGAAGAGTAAAGTAGTATTCTACATCTCTTGTGATTCCCAAATTGTGTTCAGATACAGCTCATTAACAGGGGGGGGGGGGGACAGTAAGTGTGCATAACCCAAGCAGAAGAGTAAAGTAGTATTCTACATCTCTTGTGATTCACAAATTGTGTTCAGATACAGTTCATTAACAGGGGGGGACAGTAAGTGAGCATAACCCAAGCAGAAGAGTAAAGTAGTATTCTACATCTCTTGTGATTCACAAATTGTGTTCAGATACAGTTCATTAACAGGGGGGGACAGTAACTGAGCATAACCCAATACTGACAGGAAGTCAAAGGGTCAATTCAAATTTAAATCCATAATTTAAAACCCAGAGTTTGAAGTTAAGTGTGCAGTGTCCACATTATTTAAATTAAAGTTTTTGACATTGAATATTGCTAAGCCTCCATTTTTCATGGTTATTTGATTTAATTAGGTACAAACTCCATATATGTTATGTCTGTTCAGTCAGAGGATGCAGTATCTATTTTTATTTTTCTCTGTGTCTCCATTTATTTAAAGACTTCTGTTAACTTGTAATTCACAAATCAATTGAAAGCTGTTGCATTATGTTTTTAATATGTGCTGCTTTTATACAAGTTTATATTAATAAAAAGGAGATGAGTCATTTAAAAAATCTAGTTTTTGAAAGGAACATGATAGTCATAATTCCATTTCCATCATTCAGAAAGAAATTGCACAAAAAATAAATAAACTTTCTATTTTACTTGTATTATTATGTACTTCATTCTTTTGCTATCCATTGGTGACCTTTGTTGAAGAGCATACCTAAGTGGGATGTGCACGTGCGTTTCTTGAACACCATATTGCAGAAGCTGTGTTGGCAGTATTGATAACTTGTCCTTTGTGTAAAACTTGTATGGTAAATTATTTCTATTTTTACAATACAGTAGTGAGTAGAGAAGAGATTGTGTGTCATTCTAATTGCTTAGTAACTGGCACTGTGCCACAGAATTATATGAGTGTGTGTATGTGAGCAGAGTGTGTGTGGGTGTCAGTGAGCAGAGTATGTGTGCTTTATTCTCCAGGTAATCAATACATTTCCGATGAGCTGGTGCTTTAGTGCAGTGTTTCTCAACAATGGTCCTCAAGTACACCTAACAGGCCAGGTTTTCATTATAGCTGAATCAGTGCACAGGTGAAGTAATCAGCTGATCAGTAACTCAGTGGTTACTAACTTGCTCTCACCCATCACCTGATTATGTCACCTGTGCACTGGTTCAGCTATCATTTAAACCTGCCCTGTTGGGGATACTTGCGTCCCTCTGTACATGTGTTTCTCCGGCGTAACATATCTAGTGCCTCACCAGCCTCTGACCTCACTGCACGTCACTGATGTGCAGCCACCAATCAGCATCTACTAAGCCTATCTAGATATGCTTTTTAGCAAAAGATACTAAGACAATGAAGCTAAATAGATAATAGAAGTCAATTTTTTACTTTAAAAGCAAGAATGTAAATCTTAGCAGCCAGCCCATTTTAGGTTCAGCACCATGGATAGTGCTTGCTTATTGGAGGCTTAAATTAATCCACCAATAAGCAAGCATAACCCAGGTTCTCAACCCAAAATGGGGTGGCTCCTATGCATCACATCCCTGCTTCTAAATAAAGATAGCAAGAGAACAAAGAAAAAAATATAATATGAGTAAATTATAAGGTTGCTTAAACCTGCATGCTCTATCTGAACCATGAAGGAACATTTTTGGGTTTAGTGTCCCTTTAAGGTTTTTATGTCTCTCAGTGTTTACTACTATTCTCAGGGTATATAAGACACCGGAAGACTCAACTAAATATATAAAAGGAAAAATAGGGTTGGAGGCAGGGGATGGGAAAGGTATATTTTCTAAGGCCTAGATTTGGAGTTTGGCGGTAGAAGGGCTGTTAACGCTCCGCGGGCTTTTTTCTGGCCGCACCATAAATTTAACTCTGGTATCGAGAGTTCAAACAAATGCTGCGTTAGGCTCCAAAAAAGGAGCGTAGAGCATTTTTACCGCAAATGCAACTCTCGATACCAGAGTTGCTTACGGACGCGGCCAGCCTCAAAAACGTGCTCGTGCACGATTCTCCCATAGGAAACAATGGGGCTGTTTGAGCTGAAAAAAAAAAACACCTGCAAAAAAGCTGCGTTCAGCTCCTAACGCAGCCCCATTGTTTCCTATGGGAAAACACTTCCTACGTCTGCACCTAACACCCTAACATGTACCCCGAGTCTAAACACCCCTACCCTTACACGTATTAACCCCTAATCTGCCGCCCCCGCTATCGCTGACCCCTGCATATTATTATTAACCCCTAATCTTCCGCTCCGTAAACCGCCGCTACTTACATTATCCCTATGTACCCCTAATCTGCTGCCCCTAACACCGCCGACCCCTGTATTATATTTATTAACCCCTAATCTGCCCCCCTCAACGTCGCCGACACCTGCCTACACTTATTAACCCCTAATCTGCCGAGCGGACCTGAGCGCTACTATAATAAAGTAATTAACCCCTAATCCGCCTCACTAACCCTATCATAAATAGTATTAACCCCTAATCTGCCCTCCCTAACATCGCCGACACCTAACTTCAATTATTAACCCCTAATCTGACGACCGGACCTCACCGCTATTCTAATAAATGGATTAACCCCTAAAGCTAAGTCTAACACTAACACTAACACCCCCCTAACTTAAATATAATTTACATCTAACGAAATAAATTAACTCTTATTAAATAACTTATTCCTATTTAAAGCTAAATACTTACCTGTAAAATAAATCCTAATATAGCTACAATATAAATTATAATTATATTATAGCTATTTTAGGATTAATATTTATTTTACAGGCAACTTTGTAATTATTTTAACCAGGTACAATAGCTATTAAATAGTTAAGAACTATTTAATAGTTACCGAGTTAAAATAATAACAAATTTACCTGTAAAATAAATCCTAACCTAAGTTATAATTAAACCTAACACTACCCTATCAATAAATTAATTAAATAAACTACCTACAATTACCTACAATTAACCTAACACTACACTATCAATAAATAAATTAAATACAATTGCTACAAATAACTACAATTACATAAACTAACTAAAGTACAAAAAATAAAAAAGAACTAAGTTACAAAAAATAAAAAAATATTTACAAACATAAGAAAAATATTACAACAATTTTAAACTAATTACACCTACTCTAAGCCCCCTAATAAAATAACAAAGACCCCCAAAATAACAAAATGCCCTACCCTATTCTAAATTAATAAATTTAAAAGCTCTTTTACCTTACCAGCCCTGAACAGGGCCCTTTGCGGGGCATGCCCCAAGAAGTTCAGCTTTTTTGCCTGTAAAAAAAAACATACAATACCCCCCCCCAACATTACAACCCACCACCCACATACCCCTAATCTAACCCAAACCCCCTTAAATAAACCTAACACTAAGCCCCTGAAGATCTTCCTACCTTGTCTTCACCATCCAGGTATCACCGATCCGTCCTGGCTCCAAAATCTTCATCCAACCCAAGCGGGGGTTGGCGATCCATCATCCGGTGGCTGAAGAGGTCCAGAAGAGGCTCCAAAGTCTTCCTCCTATCCGGCAAGAAGAGGACATCCGGACCGGCAAACATCTTCTCCAAGCGGCATCTTCGATCTTCTTGCATCCGGTGCGGAGCGGGTCCATCTTGAAGCAGGCGACGCGGATCCATCCTCTTCTTCCGTTGTCTCCCGACGAATGACGGTTCCTTTAAGGGACGTCATCCAAGATGGCGTCCCTTGAATTCCGATTGGCTGATAGGATTCTATCAGCCAATCGGAATTAAGGTAGGAATATTCTGATTGGCTGATGGAATCAGCCAATCAGAATCAAGTTCAATCCGATTGGCTGATCCAATCAGCCAATCAGATTGAGCTCGCATTCTATTGGCTGTTCCGATCAGCCAATAGAATGCGAGCTCAATCTGATTGGCTGATTGGATCAGCCAATAGGATTGAACTTGATTCTGATTGGCTGATTCCATCAGCCAATCAGAATTTTCCTACCTTAATTCCGATTGGCTGATAGAATCCTATCAGCCAATCGGAATTCAAGGGACGCCATCTTGGATGACGTCCCTTAAAGGAACCGTCATTCGTCGGGAGACAACGGAAGAAGAGGATGGATCCGCGTCGCCTGCTTCAAGATGGACCCGCTCCGCACCGGATGCAAGAAGATCGAAGATGCCGCTTGGAGAAGATGTTTGCCGGTCCGGATGTCCTCTTCTTGCCGGATAGGAGGAAGACTTTGGAGCCTCTTCTGGACCTCTTCAGCCACCGGATGATGGATCGCCAACCCCCGCTTGGGTTGGATGAAGATTTTGGAGCCAGGACGGATCGGTGATACCTGGATGGTGAAGACAAGGTAGGAAGATCTTCAGGGGCTTAGTGTTAGGTTTATTTAAGGGGGGTTTGGGTTAGATTATGGGTATGTGGGTGGTGGGTTGTAATGTTGGGGGGGGGTATTGTATGTTTTTTTTTACAGGCAAAAGAGCTGAACTTCTTGGGGCATGCCCCGCAAAGGGCCCTGTTCAGGGCTGGTAAGGTAAAAGAGCTTTTAAATTTATTAATTTAGAATAGGGTAGGGCATTTTGTTATTTTGGGGGTCTTTGTTATTTTATTAGGGGGCTTAGAGTAGGTGTAATTAGTTTAAAATTGTTGTAATATTTTTCTTATGTTTGTAAATATTTTTTTATTTTTTGTAACTTAGTTCTTTTTTATTTTTTGTACTTTAGTTAGTTTATGTAATTGTAGTTATTTGTAGCAATTGTATTTAATTTATTTATTGATAGTGTAGTGTTAGGTTAATTGTAGGTAATTGTAGGTAGTTTATTTAATTAATTTATTGATAGGGTAGTGTTAGGTTTAATTATAACTTAGGTTAGGATTTATTTTACAGGTAAATTTGTTATTATTTTAACTAGGTAACTATTAAATAGTTCTTAACTATTTAATAGCTATTGTACCTGTTTAAAATAATTACAAAGTTGCCTGTAAAATAAATATTATTCCTAAAATAGCTATAATATAATTATAATTTATATTGTAGCTATATTAGGATTTATTTTACAGGTAAGTATTTAGCTTTAAATAGGAATAAGTTATTTAATAAGAGTTAATTTATTTCGTTAGATGTAAATTATATTTAAGTTAGGGGGGTGTTAGTGTTAGTGTTAGACTTAGCTTTAGGGGTTAATCCATTTATTAGAATAGCGGTGAGGTCCGGTCGTCAGATTAGGGGTTAATAATTGAAGTTAGGTGTCGGCGATGTTAGGGAGGGCAGATTAGGGGTTAATACTATTTATGATAGGGTTAGTGAGGCGGATTAGGGGTTAATAACTTTATTATAGTAGCGGTGCGGTCCGCTCGGCAGATTAGGGGTTAATAAGTGTAGGCAGGTGTCGGCGACGTTGAGGGGGGCAGATTAGGGGTTAATAAATATAATATAGGGGTCGGCGGTGTTAGGGGCAGCAAATTAGGGGTACATAAGGATAACGTAGGTGGCGGCGCTTTGCGGTCCGCAGATTAGGGGTTAATTATTGTAAGTAGCTGGCGGCGACATTGTGGGGGGCAGGTTAGGGGTTAATAAATGTAATACAGGGGTCGGCGGGGTTAGGGGCAGCAGATTAGGGGTACATAAGTATAACGTAGGTGGCGGTCGGCAGATTAGGGGTTAAAAAATTTTAATCGAGTGGCGGCGATGTGGGGGGACCTCGGTTTAGGGGTACATAGGTAGTTTATGGGTGTTAGTGTACTTTAGGGTACAGTAGTTAAGAGCTTTATGAACCGGCGTTAGCCCAGAAAGCTCTTAACTCCTGCTATTTTCCGGCGGCTGGAGTTTTGTCGTTAGAGCTCTAACGCTCACTTCAGAAACGACTCTAAATACCGGCGTTAGAAAGATCCCATTGAAAAGATAGGATACGCAATTGACGTAAGGGGATCTGCGGTATGGAAAAGTCGCGGCTGAAAAGTGAGCGTTAGACCCTTTAATCACTGACTCCAAATACCAGCGGGCGGCCAAAACCAGCGTTAGGAGCCTCTAACGCTGGTTTTCACGGCTACCGCCGAACTCTAAATCTAGGCCTAAGGCAGGCTAGATGACTTATCTAGGATTGACCTATTTACAAAATATGTTTTTATTATTTGTGTTGTTACAGGTTTGATATTCTTAAATTATCTATGGAAGACTAATTGTTTTATTCAGGTATTTTAATGGGATATAGAATGAATACATGTTTATTTGCGTGTACAATAATTCTAAAAAAGTTATCTTATTAGCATGTGTGACCGTTGGGTTCTGAGCATGCACATTAAAGTGACATAAAACAAGTTGGGAAAGAGACAAAATATAAGAGTATGTCCTTTAATTACTTTACCTGCAAATTTATACTGCAGTGCCTCACCATTAACCCTTTCTTTTTAGTTTCTGAATTGTAAAGCTCTAACTCCCCCCACACATTTCCTTCTATCTCTGTATCTATGTCTATTTATCTATGTTTTATGTCCCTTTAATATTAATGTGGTCAGTAGTAACCGGACCCCAAAGCATACATGAAAAAGTACATGTATTGGTAAATTTTATGCATAAAAGTATCCTGATTTATCAAAAAGGCATCTCTGTTGTGTGCATATATGCATGCCCTATTGCACTTAACTGAATTCGAATATTGACTATGTTAAAGTACAATACTATTCAGGCGCTAAAAATGTATGTATATATATATATATATATATATATATATATATATATATATATATATATAAGTATTTACAATCAAGGACTGCACTCACTGGATTCAGATAAATTATAAATTATTTAATAGGTGGTGATGTTTCGGGGTTCACAGACCCCTTCCTCAGACCCAACTGCGAACTCCGAAACTTTACCATAAATATAAATAAATAATTTATACTTTATCTGAATCCAGTGAGTGCAGTCCTTGATTGTAGATACTTATTGATATATTGACTGGGCACCCTGGTCGCTGACCAAATTGTATTGAGAGTGTAGATACACACAGGAAATATATATATATATATATATATATATATACAGAGAGAAGCACACTCACGGGAACAAACAACTGGCTCAATACCATTGTTAGCCTGTTCTATGGTGATTTACCACCTGGGTGCAGCTTCTTTTAGCCCAGTAATGCTTTTCACAGAGTAGAACTTTACTGTAGCATATCAGTCTGATCCCGCCTATTACAGTCCAGCACCGAAATACCAGGCAATTTCTCTCTGAACAAGGAACACAGCAACCCCAGACAATCGTTTCGGCCTTCATTGGGCCTCGTCAGTGAGGTGTAGCCATATTCCTCTAAGCACACTGAGCATGGAGTCCACGTCTGGTTTCCCCTTTTTCCCATAGGGAGACTAAATACACACAGAGAGAAGCACACTCACAGGAATGAACAACCGGCTCAATACCATTGTTAGCCTGTTCTATGGCGATTTACCACCTGGGTGCAGCTTCTTTTATCCCAGTAATGCTTTTCACAGAGTAGAACTTTCCTGTAGAATATCAGTCTGATCCCGCCTATTATGGTCAGTCCAGCAATAAAATACCAGGCAATTCCTCTCTGAACAAAGAACACAGCAACCCCAGACGATAGTTACGGCCTTCATTGGGCCTCGTCAGTGAGATGTAGCCATATTCCTCTAAGCACACTGAGCATGGAGTCCACGTCTGGTTTCCCCTTTTTCCCATAGGGAGACTAAATACACACAGAGAGAAGCACACTCACAGGAATGAACAACTAGCTCAATACCATTGTTAGCCTGTTCTATGGTGATTTACCACCTGGGTGCAGCTTCTTTTAGCCCAGTAATGCTTTTCACAGAGTAGAACTTTCCTGTAGCATATCAGTCTGATCCCGCCTATTACAGTCAGTCCAGCACCAAAATACCAGGCAAATCCTCTCTGAACAAGGAACACAGCAACCCCAGACGATCGTTTCGGCCTTCATTGGGCCTCGTCAGTGAGGTGTAGGCATATTCCTCTAAGCACACTGAGCATGGAGTCCATGTCTGGTTTCCCCTTTTCCCATAGGGAGATTAAATACACACAGAGAAAAGCACACTCACAGGAACGAACAACCGGCTCAATACCATTGTTAGCCTGTTCTATGGTGATTTACCACCTTGGTGCAGCTTCTTTTAGCCCAGTAATGCTTTTCATAGAGTAGAACTTTCCTGTAGCATCTCAGTCTGATCCCGCCTATTACGGTCAGTCCAACACCGAAATACCAGGCAATTCCTCTCTGAACAAGGAACACAGCAACCCCAGACGAACAGGCATGGAAGTTATTCCAGCTTCTGTTCTATCTCATGGAGTGCTGTTCTCTCTCTTTTGATTTTTATGCAAATTACTCTTGGGTCACCCTAAGAGTAATGGGGAAACTAGACGTGGACTCCATGCACACATGCCCTTAGAGAGATACAACTGCAACTCACTGACGAGGCACATAGGAGTCTGAAACGAACGTCTGGGGTTGTTGCTTCCCTTGTTCAGAGAGGAATTGCCTGGTATTTTGGCGCTGGACTGTCATTGGGCAGAGTCAGACTGATATGCTTCAGGATATTTTTCTCTGTGAAGGGGCAAAGTGTGCAGAAAAAAAGTGCACCCTGAGGAGTTACAATAAAAATGAACAGGCATGGAACTTATTCCAGCTTCTGTTTTATATCATGGAGTGCTGGTTTCTCTCTTTTGATATATATATATATATATATATATATATATATATATATATATATATATATATATATATATAAATATAATGAAAAATAGAAGGCACTCACTGGGTCTTATCCAAAAGAATAATTTAATTTGTTTTGTGATGTTTCGGGGTCACCCCCGTTTTCAAACAGATATACAATTAAACAACATTTAACTCAGCCTTAAAAGCCCTCAGAACCCCAGTGCGGCGATAATGACGGCTTAACCGGATGTGGGCGTAGTCACGTGACACCTACCTACATTTATTAACCCCTAATCTGCTGCCCCCAACATTGCAGCCACTATATTAAATGTATTAACCCATAAACCTAAGTCTAACCCTAACCCCCCTAACTTAAATATAGTTTAAAATAATCTAAATAAAATAACTACAATTAACTAAATTATTCCTATTTAAAACTAAATACTTACCTATAAAATAAACCCTAAGATAGCTACAATATAACTAATAATTACATTGTAGCTATCTCAGGGTTTATTTTTATTTTACAGGCAAGTTTGTATTTATTTTAACTAGGTAGAATAGATATTAAATAGTTATTAACTATTTAATAACTTCCTAGTTAAAATAAATACAAATTTACCTGTAAAATAAATCCTAACCTAAGTTACAATTACACATAACACTACACTATAATTAAATTAATTCCCTAAACTAACTACAATTAAATACAATTAAATAAAATTATCTAAATTACGAATAAAACAAACACTAAATTACAGAAAATAATAAAATAATTACAAGTTTTTTAAACTAATTACACCTACTCTAATTCCCCTAATAAAATAAAAAAGCCCCCAAAATAATAAAAATCCCTACCCTACACTAAATTACAAATAGCCCTTAAAAGGACCTTTTGCACGGCATTGCCCCAAAGTAATCAGCTCTATTACCTGTAAAAAAAATACAATACCCCCCCAACATTACAACCCACCACCCACACACCCAATCCTACTCTAAAACCCACCCAATCCCCCCTTAATAAAACCTAACACTACCCCCTTGAAGATCACCCTACCTTGAGACGTCTTCACCCAACCGAGCAGAAGTGGTCCTCCAGACGGGTCTGAAGTCTTCATTCTATCCGGGCAGAAGAGGTCCTCCAGACGGCCAGAAGTCTTCATCCAGGCGGCATCTTCTATCTTCATCCATCCGGAGCGGGTCCATCTTCAAGACATCTGACGCGGAGCATCCTCTACGTTCTTGATCTGACGACTGAATGACTGGTCCTTTAAATGACATCATCCAAGATGGCGTCCCTTGAATTCCGATTGGCTGATAGAATTCTATCAGCAAATCGGAATTAAGGTAGAAAAAATCCTATTGGCTGACGCCGTCATTTAAAGGACCAGTCGTTCAGTCGTCGGATCAAGAACGAAGAGGATGCTCCACCTGGGATGTCTTGAAGATGGACCCGCTCCGCTCCGGATGGATGAAGATAGAAGATGCCGCCTGGATGAAGACTGCTGGCCGACTGGAGGACCACTTCTGCCCGGTTGGGTGAAGACGTCTCAAGGTAGGGTGATCTTCAAGGGGGTATTGTTAGGTTTTATTAAAGGGGGATTGGGTGGGTTTTAGAGTAGGGTTGGGTGTGTGGGTTGTAATGTTGGGGGGAGTATTGTATTTTTTTTTTACAGGTAATAGAGCTGATTACTTTGGGGCAATGCCCTGCAAAAGGCCCTTTTAAGGGCTATTTGTAATTTAGTGTAGGGTAGGGATTTTTAGCATTGTCTTAAGTGAGTGGTGAGAAAAAAAGACTCGTTAACACCGCACACCATTACCGTCAAAAATTTGTAATCTAGCCGTATGTTTGATTTACATTATGTTCCAAGTACTGATACTTAGACTCATAAGAAACAGTGCCAGTCCACTGAGTCCAGTTGTACATTTAAACCCTGTGGTGTCATGGTACCCAGGGTTTGGATATATCTGGCCTCTTGCTGCAGCAATAGTTTGGCCCTATCGCCTCCTCATGATAGGGGGGGTACATGGTCTATTATGATGTACTTCAAGTCCCTAACACTGTGCTTTGCATGTGCAAAGTGTCTCGCAACCGGTTGTTCTGAGGTCCCCTTTTCAGAAATTTACCAGAAATCTGAGATTAAAAGAATTCTTCCAGTAGGGAGAAAAGAGAGGGGAATACAAAATATTCAGAGAAAAAAAGAACTTTTGACCCCCTGAGCAATAATGCATCTATAAAAAAAAAAAACACGCCTGATGTTGCAGAGGGCTAAACATACCAATATAAATATTGAAGACAATAGGAACAATCTCTCCAAGGGTAAAAAAGAAGCATTAAAATCTCTACAGAGTGAAAACAGCATTGTTTTGACAAGGGGGGTGCAATTGTTTTGCTAAATTATAAAGACTACCAGGAAGAGGTAATGAGGCAATTAGGGGATCAGTCTACCTATAAAAGACTTAGGGTGATCCCACAATTACTTTCAAAATACAGCTTGATAACTCGACCAATGAGATGGAAGAATGTGAATGCATTGATATGGATCTTAAGACATATATGACGACCCAATTCCCCAGAATACCTGTTCTGTACATGTTTCCGAAGGTGCACAAGAGCTTGGAAGCTCCACCTGGCAGACCTATTGTCTTTGTCATAGGCTCATTGTTACAGCCTATTGCAACATATATAGACAGGGTACTTCAGCCAATAGTAAGAAACACCAAATAGTTCCTATTGGACTCTACAAGTATGATCCAACTGCTCTTTTGAACAACCAGAGATGCAGGAAGACACTATCCTGGTGACCCTGGATGTTACATCTCTCTATACCGTCATCCCCCATGACGAGGGACTAACAGCAGTAAGAAAACAGTTGGCTAGTTATCCGTACATAGGACCACCTACAGAAGACTTGATTGTACTACTCAGGGCTTGCATAGAATTGAACTATTTTTGATTAGAAAAAGAGTACTACTTGCAGATCGCTGGGAAGGCTATGGGGTCCAATGTGGCCCCACCCTACGCAAATCTATTTATGGCTGAACTAGAAACTATGGGCACTGATCTATTTCAGGACAACAGGATCATATTATTCCGCAGGTATATTGACAACCTGTTCTTGCTGTGGAGGGGAACGGAAGAAGGTCTTCAAGAATGGTTTGATAACCTCAACAATGTATATCCCACGGTCAAGTTCAAACTAACATATGACAGAGAGACCATGGATTTCCTGGATCTACGTATCTTCAAGAAGGATAAGAAGCTATCAACTACACTATACAGTAAGTCTACGGACAATAACTCATTGCTGCATGCATCGAGTTGTGATCCCCCTAGCCTGAAAAAAGCATTGTCCGTTTCCAAGTTTAAAAGAACAGTCAGAAATAATACAGATTCCACCTTAAAGGATGAACAGTTACAAGAAATATAAAGGAAATTTGCCATAAGAGGCTATCAGAAGAAATAACTCAAGGACTGCAAAGCGAAAGTCATGTATCTGACACAGGAGGAGGCAATGCAACCAAATTAAAGAAAGAATGAGGACAAGAGAATGACATTTAATAAGACATTTACTCTGGGTAAAAGAGATGTGATTGACAACATGAGGGACAATTGGGCACTCTTAACATCTAATATGGATCTTCCATTGAAAAACACAGATCCACCCAGGGTGGGCTATCGGAGAGCACAGTCACTAAGAAACCAGCTGATTAAAACTGACCCTAGGACCTGTTATCTCAAAGATACATGGCTCCAGAGTAGACCTGGTTGCTATAGATGCTTGGGGTGTACTACTGCACAAGAAGGTTCCCAATCAAATATAAGCTCACCTGCACGACAAATGTTATAGTATATTTGTTATACTGCATATGTGGGCTTTTTTATGTTGGCAAGATTGTGGATGACCTAAGGACCAGGATGGCAAATCATCGCTCCGCGATTAGGACCGCGAATTAAAAGGAGACCTCAGAACATCCGGTTGCAAGACACTTCGCATATGCAAAGCACATTGTTAGGGACTTGAAGTACATCATAACAGACCATGTACCCCCCCCCCCATCATGAGGAGGCGATAGGGCCAAACTATTGCTGCAGCGAGAGGCCAGATGGAGCCACACTCTGGGTACCATGACACCACAGGGTTTAAATGTACAACTGGACTGGCACTGTTTCTTATGAGTCTAAGTATCAGTACTTTACAATTATTGAACATTATGTAAGTCAAACATAGCTAGTATGGTATTTTTAAGCTCTATATATTTGGATAACTATAGACATAGATTTTCCCATAGACCCTCTGTATAGTATGCTCATTTTGTGTCTTTTTTGCTTTACGTTGCTATATGTCCACAGCCTGCATATACCACTATGTCACACTGGCCACTCTCTCTATATATAGAGTATCATAACCTGGAACTGATATGCTATAACTGCAGGTTAGTGTACTGTTCTTGCTATAGAAAGGGACTTATGTCTATATAGACGTAATAATTATTTGCTGGCAGTATTGTCTAATGATGTTTAACCTGCTCCTGTACGATGCAATTCTGTGCCTGTCATCGATCTCTGCCACAATGTACTATATGTTAACACATGGTGTTGTTTGTTTTTTATTCACAGGCGTTGCTGACAAGCATCCGGTTGCTATGGCTACAGTGAGTATGTAACATAAGTCACGTGACTATGCCCACTTCTGGTTACACCGTCACTATCGCCGCACTGGGGTTCTGAGGGTTTTTAAGGGTGAGTAAAATGTTGTTTAATTGTATATCTGTTTGAAAACTGCGGTGACCCCGAAATGTTGCAAAACAAATTAAATAATTCTTTTGGATAAGACCCAGTGAGTGCCTTCTATTTTTCGTCATTGTATTCTTATTTATTTATAAAATATTTTACCAGGAAGGATACATTGAGATTTCTCTTGTTTTCAAGTATGTCCTGGGTCCACAAAACATTGCATTGTTACAATAGGGTACAAATAAAATACAGAAACAATATTAATACATAATATATGCAACATTTAACATAGAACAGGTAGGAAATATATAATTAACCATGAAAGGTGCATTCTGTTTTGAGATATGTAGAGAGGGATCTCTTAAAGGATTTTAGGCTTAAGGAAGATTTGAAAGTGTGTTGTATGGTAATTTGATGTGCACCCTGGGCATAACAGACAGATTTGGCCTACATGAAACTTTATCAGGAGTGCTTTTCCCCTTTCACATGCAATATACAGGGAGTGCAGAATTATTAGGCAAATGAGTATTTTGACCACATCATCCTCTTTATGCATGTTGTCTTACTCCAAGCTGTATAGGCTCGAAAGCCTACTACCAATTAAGCATATTAGGTGATGTGCATCTCTGTAATGAGAAGGGGTGTGGTCTAATGACATCAACACCCTATATCAGGTGTGCATAATTATTAGGCAACTTCCTTTCCTTGGGCAAAATGGGTCAAAAGAAGGACTTGACAGGCTCAGAAAAGTCAAAAATAGTGAGATATCTTGCAGAGGGATGCAGCACTCTTAAAATTGCAAAGCTTCTAAAGCGTGATCTTCGAACAATCAAGCGTTTCATTCAAAATAGTCAACAGGGTCGCAAGAAGCGTGTGGAAAAACCAAGGCGCAAAATAACTGCCCATGAACTGAGAAAAGTCAAGCGTGCAGCTGCCAAGATGCCACTTGCCACCAGTTTGGCCATATTTCAGAGCTGCAACATCACTGGAGTGCCCAAAAGCACAAGGTGTGCTATACTCAGAGACATGGCCAAGGTAAGAAAGGCTGAAAGACGACCACGACTGAACAAGACACACAAGCTGAAACGTCAAGACTGGGCCAAGAAATATCTCAAGACTGATTTTTCTAAAGTTTTATGGACTGATGAAATGAGAGTGAGTCTTGATGGGCCAGATGGATGGGCCCGTGGCTGGATTGGTAAAGGGCAGAGAGCTCCAGTCCAACTCAGACGCCAGCAAGGTGGAGGTGGAGTACTGGATTGGGCTGGTATCATCAAAGATGAGCTTGTGGGGCCTTTTCGGGTTGAGGATGGAGTCAAGCTCAACTCCCAGTCCTACTGCCAGTTTCTGGAAGACACCTTCTTCAAGCAGTGGTACAGGAAGAAGTCTGCATCCTTCAAGAAAAACATGATTTTCATGCAGGACAATGCTCCATCACACGCATCCAAGTACTCCACAGCGTGGCTTGCAAGAAAGGGTATAAAAGAAGAAAATCTAATGACATGGCCTCCTTGTTCACCTGATCTGAACCCCATTGAGAACCTGTGGTCCATCATCAAATGTGAGATTTACAAGGAGGGAAAACAGTACACCTCTCTGAACAGTGTCTGGGAGGCTGTGGTTGCTGATGCACGCAATGTTGATGGTGAACAGATCAAAACACTGACAGAATCCATGGATTGCAGGCTTTTGAGTGTCCTTGAAAAGAAAGGTGGCTATATTGGTCACTGATTTGTTTTTGTTTTGTTTTTGAATGTCAGAAATGTATATTTGTGAATGTTGAGATGTTATATTGGTTTCACTGGTAAAAATAAATAATTGAAATGGGTATATATTTGTTTTTTGTTAAGTTGCTTAATAATTATGCACAGTAATAGTCACCTGCACACACAGATATCCCCCTAAAATAGCTAAAACTAAAAACAAACTAAAAACTACTTCCAAAACTATTCAGCTTTGATATTAATGAGTTTTTTGGGTTCATTGAGAACATGGTTGTTGTTCAATAATAAAATTAATCCTCAAAAATACAACTTGCCTAATAATTCTGCACTCCCTGTACAGTATATATATATCTATATCTATCTATATATATATATATATATATATATATATATATATATATATATATATAGAACAGCACAAACGGAATCACTCACCGGGTCTTTGAATACAATATATTTAACCAAATAAGTGACGTTTCAGGGGTATCAACCCCGTCTTCAGACTATATAAGATAAAAAAGGACACATACCTTACTTCTCTTATACCTTCCACCAAATACTCATGCCGGAAACTCCCCAGCTTTCTTGCCAAACCACTGCGCAGGCTCAGCCCGTTACTGTGGTTACCGGAAGTGGCATCCTTATACTCTGAAAAGACAATGGCTGTAATTGCAAAAGTTCAACTTATAGTAATAGTACATGCACTATTGTAAAGAACTACTATATCATTAGGACATCTTGTCACATTAGCTAACCCACTTAAAAAAAATCAGCATATATAACCTATACAGCATAGGTAGTTAAGAAAATTTTCAATATCCCAAAAAAACTTATTAGAAGGGACAAATATAAACACCAGTAAATAATATTTGGGGCTACTATCGATTAATCATTACCAGGAAAAAGCGCAATATTTAAATATCCTCATTGGCCCTCATTCAAGAATAACAATTTGCCAAAAAATGTCAGATTACGGAAATATATACATATATATGTACACAATTAATAAAAAACAGTGCCAGTCCAGGTGGGTATTCAAACCCCCAGGGACAAGGGTCCCCAGGTTAAAGATCCACCTGGACTCGCACTGTAATAACATTCTAGCTCTGTTACCCCCTCTAATGGGGGGGTATGATCTATAATCACATACCTTAAGTTGTAATGGTATGGCCAGCCAATGCAAAGTGTCGGGCCACAGGCTGTTCAGACCCATTTTTCACTATAACTGCTCTTATTGCCATGCGATGGTTGGCCATGCGTGTACGGAGGTCATCTACCATCTTCCCAACATAGAATAACCCGCACAGACAGTGTAATAAATACACTATAAATGTCATGGTGCAGGTTACCCTATGTTGGATCATATACCTTCGGTTAGTACCTGGATGGGTAAAGAATTTGGTGTTTAATAAGCCATTACAAGTTGTGCAGCCAGCACATTTGAAACAACCAGGTTTCACTGGTTGCAACCAGGTAGTCTTTTTGTAACTCTGTATTGGATCCACCTTCACTAGAATGTCTCTAATGGATCTGGACCTCCTGAAACCCATGCTGCATACCTCTAAAAGGCAAATTCTTATCTGTTTCAATAATATGCCAATTATTTTTGATCAGTTGAGGTAAACCTCCATTGTCCGTTGTATAGGCTATAGTAAAAATCATTCTTTCATCCTCTTTTGGTTTATCAGATTTCCGCAGAGCAGTATCTTGATCCATATTAGCAAACGTCTGGAAATGTTGTTGGATATATTTTTGTTGGTAACCTCTTTGTAAGAACCTTGTTTTTATTTCTCAAGTTGTTCTCGAGCTTGGTTCATATTACTGTTATTTCGTATAACCCTTTTGAATTGGGAGATTGGAAGGACTTTTTTCAGTGACGGAGGATGGCAACTGGTCGCTTCAAGAAAGGAATTCCTGTCCGTGTCTTTATGGAACAATGTGGTTTGGAGTTTACCTTCTTCAATATGGATTCTTAAATCTAGAAAGTCCACAGATTTCTTAGGAAACGTCATCTTAAATTGTAATGTAGGAATAATATTATTAAGTGTTTTGAACTACTCCAATAAGTCCAATTCAGTGCCACTCCACAACAAAAATAGATTGTCTATATACCTCTTGAATTACCTAATCTGATTGCATTTAAATAAATCAGTGTAGCACTCCTCAAATTGTGCCATATATAAGTTGGCGTACGATGGGGCCATATTAGACCCCATCGCTGTTCCCATCAACTGCAGGTAAAAGGCATTCTCAAACTTAAAATAATTTCTTGTTAGGCATAATTCCAATAACTCCATAATGAGCTCTACTGGAGGTCAAACAAAGGGATATTGGTTAAGTTGGTTCCGAATAGCCATACAGCCCTGTGTGTGTGGTATAACTGTATAAAGGCTTACCACATCAAGTGTCACCAGTATAATCGGCTCCTCAATATCTGGAAATGATTTAAGTTCCTTGATTAGACTCATAGAATCAAGTAAGAATGAAGTCATATTGCGTACTAGAGGTTGCAATATTTAATCCAAAAATACTGCAATGGGTTGTAGTAATGACCTTATAGAAGACACTATAAGCCTGCCAGGTGGACGTGTAGCATGCTTGTGAACCTTTGGTAAGGTGTAGAAAGCTGGGATTTGTGGGTAATGCACAGTCATAAATCCTACTTCATTCTTGAAGGCCTGTTTCAGTATCAAATCAATCTGTGCCTTGAATACCTTAGTTGGGTCTTTATGTAATCTTTTATAGGTCTTTTCATCCTGCAGTTGTGTCATCACCTCTTGTTGGTAGTAGGAATAGTCAAGTATCACTAGAGCACCTCCCTTGTCAGCCTCTCGAAAGATAAGCTCCTTGTTCTAACTCAGGGTTTCCAATGCCCCCCTCTCTTCTTTTGAAAGGTTATTTTGTGACATTGTGGTTTGTTCAACCTACACAATTCAATGGTCTATTCAGAAAGAAGTCTGGTATAGGTCTTGATACTAGCATTAGAGCTGCTAGGATCATATCTGCTCTTCTGTCATAACTGTGTAGTATCACTCCTCATATCAACCCCTGTTGTTCTTCTAAAATGTTCCTTGAGTCTTAAATTACGTTCAAACCTCTATATAGGTGTCAAATGTTTTTTGAAAAGTAGTGGGGCTGAATGAAAGTCCCTTGTTTAAAAGTTTAGACTGGGAGAGAGTTGGTATGAACTCAGATTGATAACAATATCAGTGGTTACATCCGACACCTCATCCTTGGTGGCCTTCCCCTTACTGCCACCTCTCCTGATATGTATCCTGTGCCTCCCAGGTTTTTTTATCTTGTTACCATTACCATTTGACACCTATATAGATGTCCAGAACATTTTGGTTGAACAACAGGTGTTGGTATGAGGAGTAATACTACACAGTTACGACAGAAGAGCAGATATGATCCTAGCAGTTCTAATGCTAGTATCAAGACCTATACCAGACATCTTTCTGAACAGACCAATGAATTGTGTAGGTTGAACAAACCACAATGCCGAAATAACCTTTCAAAAGAAGAAAGGGGGGCATTGGAAACCCTGAGCAAGAACAAGGAGCTTATCTTTCGAGAGGCTGACAAGGGAGGTGCTCTAGTGATACTCGACTATTCCTACTACCAACAAGAGGTGATGACACAACTGCAGGATGAAAAGACCTATAAAAGATTACATCAATACCCAACTAAGGTATTCAAGGCACTGATTGATTTGATACTGAATCAGGCCTTGGAGGGTGGATGGCTAGACAAGAATGAAGTAGGATTTATGACTGTGCATTACCCACAAATTCCGGCTTTCTACACCTTACCAAAGGTTCACAAGCATGCTACACATCCACCTGGCAGGCCTATAGTGTCTTCTATAGGGTCATTACTACAACCCATTGCAGTATTTTTGGATAAAATATTGCAACCTCTAGAACGCAATTTGTCTTCATTCTTACTTGATTCTATGAGTCTAATCAAGGAACTTAAATCATTTCCAGAAATTGAGGAAACGATTATACTGGTAACACTTGATGATGTGTTAAGCCTTTATATGGTTATACCACACACACAGGGTCTTATGGCTATTCGGAACCAACTTAACCAATATCCCTTTGTGGGACCTCCGGTAGAGCTCATTATGGAGTTATTGGAATTATGCCTAACAAGAAATTATTTTAAGTTTGAGAATGCCTTTTACCTGCAGTTGATGAGAACGGCGATGGGGTCTAATATGGCCCCATCGTACGCTAACTTATATATGGCACAATTTGAGGAGTGTGACACTGATTTATTTAAATGCAATCAGATTAGGTACTTCAAGCGGTATATAGACGATCTATTTTTGTTGTGGAGTGGCACAGAATTGGAGTTATTGGAATGGTTCAAAACACTTAATAATATTATTCCTTCATTACAATTTAAGATGACCTTTCATAAGAAATCTGTGGACTTTCTAGATTTAAGAATCCATATTGAAGAAGGTAAACTCCACACCACATTGTTCCGATACTAAATAACAGTAATACGAACCAAGCTCGAGAACAACTTGGAGAAATAAAAACAAGGTTCTTACAAAGAGGTTACCAACAAAAATATATCCAACAACATTTCCAGATGTTTGCTAATATGGATTAATATTCTGCTCTGCGGAAATCTGATAAACTAAAAGAGGATGAAATAATTATTTTTACTACAGCCTATACAAGGGACAATGGAGGTTTACCTCAACTGATCAAAAAGAATTGGCATATTATTGAAACAGATAAGAATTTGCCTTTTAGAGGTATGCAGCACCCAAGAGTGGGTTTCAGGAGGTCCAGATCCATTAGAGACATTCTAGTGAAGGTGGATACAATACCGAGTTACAAAAAGACTACCTGGTTGCAATCAGTGAAACTTGGTTGTTTCAAATGTGCTGGATGCACAACTTTTAATGGCTTATTATTATTAACCACCAAAGTCTTTACCCATCCAGGTACTAACCGAAGGTATATGATCCGACATAGGGTAACCTGCACCACAACATTTATAGTGTATCTATTACACTGTCCGTGCGGGTTATTCTATGTTGGTAGGTTGGTAGATGACCTCCGTACACGGATGGCCAACCAGAGCAGCTACAGTGAAAAATGGGTCTGAACAGCCGGTGGCCTGACACTTTGCGTTGGCTGGCTATACCGTTGCAGACTTAAGGTATGTGATTATAGATCACATTCCCCCCCATTAAAAGTACCTTGTTGAAGATATACTTGGGGCTTTAATTTATGTGAGTCTATACAGGCTAGTGCATATAAAACATATATTGCTGACATAAACTGGTTATACAAATAATTATAAATGCACTCACTTATAGGCACACAATGTACATCTATCTGTATAGAAAAGTATAATCATTGTATATGTATACCCAAGTTATTGGCTCACTGGATAATAATACTGTGCTGTTCTAGAGTATATATATATATATATATATATATATATATATATATATTAGAATTAGATATACAGGAATTAAATTATGGTATGAGCTTGACAAAATCCCTGCTATACATATGGTTATATACGTGCATGTAACAGAGATTTGTACACCCCCCCCCCTGTGTCTTGCAACCATGACATCGTAAATATTCTTGCTTGAAGGAATGAATATTCAGAAATGAGCCACTGCAGAGTGAGCTTGTACATTCTGTAATGCTAACTCAGATTATAAAAACAGTCTCTGCAGAAATAATGTAAGTCTGTTGTGCAATTTCATAACTATATATAGTATTAATGTACTGTAAGGAGAGTACACCATTTTAATTCTGTATTACATAGAACACTACAAAAACTGTCATAATTGATCATACTCTAATGGCAAGGACATACATGTACTATTTTATGTATGCATTTTGCAAATTTAATCAGCTTAGATATATAAATAAATCCTATATGAGGAATGAATATGCAAATAGTAAATTTACAGCAGATAAGACTTTTAGACTATATAATCTCATTATACAAACTAAGGCAGTTTGGTCAGATTACTGCATGAAAATAAACCAAGTTGTAATAATACAGGATTGGCAGCCCTGCATAAAATGGAGTCAAAGTGGGATAAATGTGCTGCTCAACACACAAAACTGTGGACAGATGGGGGATACACAAAAAGAAAATTGCTGTACAATGACTGTGATTAAAATTCACACCAGTACTAGCCAACAGCACACAGAGAATAAAAATTAAGTAGCACAGAAAATCTTCTACACCCAGCACCCCTAGCAGCTCTTAACTCTAGGGCATAGAATGAGTTAAACTTGCCAGAATAAAACACCAAAATTCCTTAGAATCCATCAGATCAAATTCAAAGCAGCTGAAGCAGGGAAGGGAAAAAGGTTCCCAAGGAGAGGGGGCAGAGCTTATCACCATAACAATATGTAGGATCAAGATTTGTGCAGGATTTTGAAATAAACTGTCAAAATTTAAAATTGTAAAAAAAAAAAAACACCTCTCCTAAGGCCCCTTTGTGTCCTCCTGCTCAATTGCTCAGTGAGAGATCTAACTGACAACTGCACAAGGCAGTTACTGGCTCTCTTAAAGAGACAGTACCCATTTGTAGAAAAATGCAAAAATAAGGTTTTTGAGATAAAAATGGTAAATTGTTCTGCTAAGGAGTCTTATGGGTGCTAGATATAAACCATCCTTTGCCTCATTCCCTCACATTTGTATGTTAAACACATAAGCAAAGCTCCCCGAGTGTAAGGCTGCAGCCCCAGCTATATAGTACCTGTAAGGCGAGAACTATTGGACAGTTCTTGGGATGTGTAGTGCTTGAGTCACTTACCTTGAATGAAGCACCCCTCCATGGTGTCTTACCAGCATTCTGAGGCCTTTCTCTCTTACAAGTTGCTGCTTCAGTAGAGAGTACATCCAGTGCAAATAACTATACTGCAGAGAATACTGCAGATATACCTGTTACCCCTCAGGGGGTGACTAGTGATGGGTCCCTGAGATGCCTGAGGGCAGTTAGGGCTGTTAGGGTTATGGAAAGTCAACCGAAGGGTTATGAAAAGTCAACCGAAAAAGACACACCTCAAAATCAGATGAACAAATATCCGTCAAAACACCACAAATCCTCACCAGCAATGAAAAGGTAATGGGTCTCCTGTGATCAGAAATTCGACCCCCTTTTTTCATACCCTTCAAAACCTGACGAACACAAAAATTCTTAGTAACATCACATAATCCAACAACTTAAAACAGAAAGCCAAGGCCGCCAAATCTTTATCCATCCCAGAAGGGGAAACTCTCCCACACGTCCAACTCCACATCCATTCCAGCAAACAGTCAGTGATACCATCAGACCCCTCCAAAATGCCACAACCAAACTTCCCACTCTCGACAAATTCTAGTATAAGACTCCCAAGTTCCTTGGAGCCAAGGAATCCCTCACCATTCCAGCCAATCCTCCGTTCCAAGCTTCCACAGGTAGGTTGGACACTGACAAACCTCTGCCACTGAAAACGAGATAAGGCATCGGCTATTGAGTTATTCACACCAGGAATATGTTTTGCTCTAACAAACATATTCAACCAAAAGCACTTGAATACGAACAATCTCAACAGACTCAGCACAGGCAACGAGGAAGCAGACAGTGTTCAGCGCGGAAACAACCCCCATATTGTCAGTATAGAAAACCACAGGTTTATTCACCAAAGCCTCCTCCCACACAAACAAAGCCACCACAATCTGGAATAATTCCAGAAAAATGAAGTTTCTAATCAGGTCACAATCACGCCATGAATCTGGCCAAGTGGCCGCACACCAATGACCCTGAAAATAGGCCCCAAAACCATGTCCCCCTGCAGCATCAGTTACCAACCCCAACTCTTTTTTTGAAAGCTTAACTTCCTGCATCAAAGCAGATCCATTAAAATCCAAAAGAAAATGTTTCTACACCCTCAAATAATCTTTCAATTCCCTGGACAACCATACGAAATGGTGCGGCCGTTAAACTCCGGCCGTAGCCAAAGACAGCTGATGGCCAAAATACCCTCCCAATTGGTATAATCCGGCAAGCAAAGTTCAACTTGCCCAATAGAGACTGAAGACCGATCAATAGACCCCAAAGACCGATCAATAACCAAAACCAAATCATCATTTTTTCAGGAGGCAACCTACATTCTATATGCACAGAATCTATGGTGATACCAAGAAAACAGAGGGTCGTCACTGGTCCCTCAGATTTTTCATTAACAATGGGCACCTCAAACTCGCTTGTCATAACATACATCCCGCAAAATCCGACACACCTCAGACCCAGCTGGGCCAACAAACAAAAAGTCGTCAAGATAATGTATGACAGACTTTGAATCAGATCGAACGCAAATAACCCATTCAAGAAATGTGCTGAAGCACTCAAACAGGGAGCACAAGATGGAACAACCCATGGGTAAACAGAGGTCCACAAAAAAGGAACCCTCAACACAGCAACCAAGTAGATGATGTGAGGAAGGGTGAACAGGCAACAAACAGAAAGCTGCCTCAATATCTATTTTTGCCATCAATGCAGAATGACCAGCATCCCTAACCAATTGAACAGCTTGATCGAAAGATGCATACTTAACCGAGGCCAACTCATCTGGAATGCCATCATTGACTGATCCACCCTTTGGAAAAGATAAGTGATGGATCAAACAAAATTTTCCTTGTTCCCATTTAGGAACCACACCCAACGGGGAAATCCGCAAATAAACAAGATGCGGTTTAAAAAAGGGGCCTGCCATGTGACCCAATTCAACCTCCTTCCCAAATTTTTCTCTCACCACTTCAGGCCATTGCCTAGCCGAATTACCCCTAAAACTCTGCTGTCCCCCTTAAGAAGGGATAACAAATCCAAATTGGAAACCATGGAGTAACAACAAGGCCTTTTCCCTACATCCCTCTCTTAGTGTAGCGGGCGAGCCACGGCTCCATCACGCTTACCCTTTTAAACCGAATCAGGGCCTCCCCCAGGCTTACCTCTCCGGAAGTACTTAAGATAGGAGTGGTATCCACCGCATCCCGAACATTAGTGTTAAAATTTGCACAACGCTCCCCACTTACAGATCTTCTCATTAAATGTGAAACATTATCCCTTTTTTCCTGCAGTCGACGGCCCTCCTGAAGATTGGCTGCCGACCCTCACCTGAAAGGGCTGTGCAGCTTGCAGAGGAGTCATTATCTTCATCCATAACCCCATGTCCCTATCGTCCCACTTCATATCAGGCTTCACAGACAAGCATTGTCTAAACTGCTTGTCACAAGCCCACCAAACCATTCCCCCATACGTCCTCTGGGCTGCTGCTATTTCATCGAGATAGCAGAACAGTGCAGTGCCTTGTTCAGGAAACTTTCCTGACATGACACTTGCATAAATGACGAATGCCTGAAACCAGTTGGTGAACGTCTTAGGCAACTTTCTATATCGCAACTTTCTATATCGCTTCTTCCACTCTTCCTCCTCCTTCTTAATGGTATCCTTCTTAGAATCCTCAGGAATTTGAAAGGACTGATCAAGGGGCAGAAGAGAGAATAGCTAAATAAATTCCCTCTTTAAAATCTTTTCCCTAACTTCCGCCATCAAATGCATTCCCAAGGGTCGGATGGAACAAAGGCAAAACTGTGACAACGCTGTGTCAGTCACCTTACGTTCTGACCCCATAGTTGCCTTACTTCCACCCACCCAATGCATCCGTTCTCACTGAAACCTGCCCTGAAGCCTCTATTGTCAACAACCCCCCTGACACAGGTATAACCGGAGGAACCCACACCTTTGCCGCAGGGGGGGAGAGAGGACTCACTTGAACTTTCCAGCTTTACCAGCAAGTCCTGCAAACCAGCCAACAGCGTTCCTGATACAGACTCATTACCAGGCACCCCCCCACACCCCAAGACAGGTGTCTCACCCCCAACATTAACAGCAAGAATCTCACCTGTTGGGGTGTCTCCCTCCTGATGAACACCACTGACGACGCTCTTAACCATTTCCTTGGACTCCACCAGATGTCCCGGCAGCATCACCCCTTGCTGTTTCCATTGACTGAGGTGGCTGCTGTACATGACTCTGTAAAAAAGAGACACTTGAGACCATATTCAGGGGCAAATAACCCCCTTTTTCACATCTCCCCCTACTCATGTTGGCATCCCCAACCATAGCACCTGCTTTTCCTCTCTTAGGTGCCGTCACACCACTACCAACATACCCTTCAACCACTGGCCTAGGCCACCTACGTGATGTCCCTCTCCCCACCCCCAAGTGTCCCCAGGCCTATGTGGCCATCTATCACCTGACCTGACACCCCTAGTCATGGCCGTATGGATATGACCACCACCGGGAACAGGCCCTCTGCCACTACTTCTGACTGCACCCACCTGCTGCATCTGACCAGAAGAACCAGGGCCCCCAGCCAAAGGGACTCCATCATAAGGGTCTATACGAATATACTCCATCCAAGAACCATGGAGACCCAAGGAATCCATCTCCAGGCCGTCACCAGCATCTTGCTGCTCATGAGAGAAACCAGGCTACACACCAGGCCGTACATGTGAATCCTCCACCTCTGAAAAATATACATAATCACATGACAAAAGCTCACCACCACCCCAGCCCTGGAAGAAGGACCACCTGCCAAACTCACACCTTTGCACAGCAATGAAGCCCTCTCCCCTGCATCAAACAGCTGACTCCTAGCCTCAAAACCCTGTGCCTCAGGAGAGGGAGAGACATATTCATCACCCGATGAAGAAGTTAAATAAAAGGCCATATCCCCTTGATCAGCACCCAACCCCTCTACTTTACCAAACATTTCCTCTAATTCCCCCTCAAAATAAATCTCCTCCTCCCCCCCATACATCCCAGCCTGGCCACTCTCCACACCGGAACCCTCGACCACATAAACCCCACTAGCATTCTTACTAACAGGAGGACCAAGATGAACTGCATCATCCTCACTACCACTATTATCCCCGGACCTCACACACCCAGATTCAGGCCCATCCAGACAGTAAGCCATCTCCTGAGCCTGCTGAAAAATGGCTGGAGCAACAGGCCCCACATGGCCGTGTGACACTAACCCCCTCTTGACCTTACCCTTAGAAGCCCGATGGGGGCTGGCACTCTGCTCTGGATCTCTGCTTCTCCCTGGTCTGACAAGCTCCGCCTCCAGAGCCAACACGTGACTTCCAGATGCCACAGCGGCAACCTCACCAGCACTCCAACAACCAAGATTGGAAACGCTCTTCTTCTGGACTTTCGCCCGCCCTGCCGACACCGAACTGAGCCGCACAGGAGGCCTGGATATCCTGGAAGACTTCAGCCTCACCGCCACAGATGACGCTCCAGGAACCAGATCCTGCACACCCAGGATAGACTGCAAATGCTCCTCCAGCCAGGTAGGTCCTTTACTCTCCGCAGCCTCTCTGACATGGCCTAACAGCTCCTCCAAGGAAGCTATTACCAAGGCCTGAGCAGGAAAAGTATGCCAATAGTAGAAGAAGAAGATGCTGCTCAGAAAAATTTTCAGACTGATCTGCGACTTTTCCCACTCAGCCCCCTACATAGGGGCATATCCTCCATAGGTCAAAGGCCCCTTTTAGTTATGGCTGTGCTCGCTTCTAGGGGCCAACCAATTTTTATTAGATTGTGTTACTATGAGTATAACTATACTTTGTAATGTATTTATTTATGTGTTTTGTGCAACTTTTATGTTTCGCCAAACAGATAATCAGAGCTCTGAGAACGCGGTAATCATTCTAGCGTAATTCGCGATTGTGCTCAAGCGATCACTTTTACTTTTAACTTGTAATATCAGCGGTAAGCCTGAAGAGTGCAAAGCCCCATGATAAACCCCTTATCGCTCGGGCGCAAACATTTGTGCTCCACTTTCGACTTTAATGTTTTGCTTATTTGATTTGTTGCACTATACAGTAATAAAAAACGGATACAAATTTAAATTAGAAGAACCAACATAAGTAAACATACCTAAGATATGCACAATGTACATTTATCTGTTGGCGCTATTGGTAAAACTTTTAACAATAATTACTTTTAATATAAATATATATATATATATATATATATATATATATATATAATGTCCACAAAATGCAGGCACTCACTGGTCTTAGTAAAATATAACAATTTATTTAGAAATCATTAAAAACGTTTCGGCACCAATACGTGCCTTTGTCAAATGTCAGAATGTAACAAAACGAATATGCAGCACACTTAAAATCAATATGACACACATTTAAAATCATACCCCTTTTAAAGATGTGAGCAAACTAATTACCGCCATGCCTCCACTCGCATCTTCCCATCCATGGCAATGACGTCACGTACGCATGCTGCGTGCCTAGCGTGATGACGCATGGCACGGCGTTGCCATAGCGACGTCGGATAGCCACACGCGTCAGAGTAGGGAGTGACTTAATCACGCATACATGTTTGTTTCTTTTATGCTCTTGCCTTTACTGTCTAGTCTGGCATTTCGTGCCCATTCTATAAGGATGGCCCTTAGATTGGCCTCCTTCTTTTTCTGAGCTTGACAGTTTTTCCGCATATAGAAATTACACATTTGGATCTATCATCCAACAGACTATGTTCTAATATGCCATTTAATAATACGTTTCTAACATCACTAATACTATGTCTGTAAACCGCTATGTCAAAATATTAAACACGCTATACATATTGTGGATTGTTTTGGTTGCTATTAGCAACAAGTACACACGGACATCCCTGACAGTAATCTGTATGCGTGATTAAGTCACTCCCTACTCTGACGCGTGTGGCTATCCGACGTCGCTATGGCAACGCCGTGCCATGCGTCATCACGCTAGGCACGCAGCGTGCGTACGTGACATCATTGCCATGGATGGGAAGACGCGAGTGGAGGCATGGCGGTAATTAGTTTGCTCACATCTTTAAAAGGGGTATGATTTTAAATGTGTGTCATATTGATTTTAAGTGTGCTGCATATTCGTTTTGTTACATTCTGACATTTGACAAAGGCACGTATTGGTGCCGAAACGTTATGTCTTTTTAATGATTTCTAAATAAATTGTTATATTTTACTAAGACCAGTGAGTGCCTGCATTTTGTGGACATTGTGGATTATTTTCAGCAGAGCACCGTGGCATTCAAACAAGTGGTGAGATTGTGCTTTCCCCTCAAGGAACTGTGCATTGGCTTTTGGCATTAGGGATTAAGCACTCCCATTATCTATACACTGTATCCAGAGGACTTTGCTTTGGTATCACACGCTTACTATCCTGTTGATGCTCTTGGAGTAATCATTTTGTTTTTACATTTACCCCTATACTGATGATGGCTGAGGCTGCTGGCATACCTGAATATTCTCAGCTGGATGATGATTTCAACACGGATCCTTTAGCATTTACAGATGAAGATGTGGACAGAATTCTCATTCCTGAGGACCTGAGTGAGCTGGGTGGTGAGACACCTATTAATGTTTATCATAGAATGCTTAATTTGCGTAGAAAAGAAATAAATTACCATTTACACGCTGTTTTTCTCTCTAGTTACTTTAGAAAAAAAATCATTCCCAGGGGTTTTCGCGAGTGGAGGCATGGCGGTAATTAGTTTGCTCACATCTTTAAAAGGGGTATGATTTTAAATGTGTGTCATATTGATTTTAAGTGTGCTACATATTCGTTTTGTTACATTCTGACATTTGACAAAGGCACGTATTGGTGCCGAAACGTTATGTCTTTTTAATGATTTCTAAATAAATTGTTATATTTTACTAAGACCAGTGAGTGCCTGCATTTTGTGGACATTGTGGATTATTTTCAGCAGAGCACCGTGGCATTCAAACAAGTGGTGAGATTGTGCTTTCCCCTCAAGGAACTGTGCATTGGCTTTTGGCATTAGGGATTAAGCACTCCCATTATCTATACACTGTATCCAGTGGACTTTACTTTGGTATCACACGCTTACTATCCTGTTGATGCTCTTGGAGTAATCATTTTGTTTTTACATTTACCCCTATACTGATGATGGCTGAGGCTGCTGGCATACCTGAATATTCTCAGCTGGATGATGATTTCAACACGGATCCTTTAGCATTTACAGATGAAGATGCGGACAGAATTCTCATTCCTGAGGACCTGAGTGAGCTGGGTGGTGAGACACCTATTAATGTTTATCATAGAATGCTTAATTTGCGTAGAAAAGAAATAGATTACCATTTACACGCTGTTTTTCTCTCTAGTTACTTTAGAAAAAAATTCATTCCCAGGGGTTTTCGTGTTAAAAATATACCGACCCTGGGTAGGCAGAATGTGGAGTTCTGTAAAAGGTGGTGTTCAATATTAAATAAATGCTCTTATGACTTGATCCTTTTAGTGATCGAGGAAGTGACCAGATTAGGGGCAAAAATTAAGGCGGAATTGGACACCATCAAAGAGCAGAGCATCCGCATTCTGACTAATGATACTAGCCAGGAGTGGGTCACTAAACTTGATGGCCTTGTAAATAAGTATCGTACTGACTTGATTAACTTCAAAAATAAGAAACTCAATAATGTTGAGAATGATTATAGAGAAAGGAGGGTATATAGATGGCTATATGGTAAAGAGGATGGCACATATAGACGGCGTAGAAATCTTAGATCTAGAAATACACTAAGTATTGTAGACAGCAGTGGGGGCGATTCCTCTGGTACTGAGGTCAGTACTAGCAATGATCACACCCCTGCACAAATCAATCAATCAGAATTTTTTTTAGGGGTGAGCACTCGCTCTACTGCGAAACCCCCACCAATGCCCCAAGACAAAAGAGGGCAAAAAAATGTAAAACCAGGCGGGGGGGGGGGGGGGGCACAAATCAAAATCTAAAACAGATTCGCAAGAAATAGATGTTATATTCAATCTTAGTAGTAGACCACTCAGTAATGCTGAACGGTCTCTGCTTAATCATGGATTGTCGTTTATTCCTACCCCAAAATCAGATAAATTTGAACAACTTGTTGATATTCACAGATTTCAGCGCCAACTTAAGCTAAAGGATCATTTCAGAGAACAGACCCCACAGAGTGAAGGCTTTAAGAAAAAATCTACGTTTGAGCCTCCTAACACAAACACTTCAATTAGGAGCTATACGAGGGTACTGACCAGTAATTTGACGGAAAATACTCCCACACGCTTATATTCTAATTTAACGCTAGCTGAGCAAAAGGCTCTCATTGAACTAGGTAATGACACCTCAATCATCATCCGCCCTGCGGATAAGGGGGGGTCTATAGTTATTCTTGATTACACTGACTATCGACAGGAGGCTCTTAGACAACTGGCCGATGTAAATACTTATGTCAAATTAAAAAGTAACCCTACATCTATCTACAAGTCTATCATTGATTCCTTCCTCCAAAATGGCCTTATGGCTGGCCATCTGAGTGAAAAGGAATATGCATTTCTTACCACTGACTATCCGGTTGTGCCTGCTTTATACCTTCTTCCAAAGGTCCAAAAGACCTTGGTGAACCCACCGGGCAGGCCTATTGTATCTGCCCGGGGGTCTGTACTTACCAATATAGCCATCTACATAGACTCACATCTTCAGAGTGTGGTTAAGAATACAGATGCTTATTTGCAGGACTCACCAAGTCTTCTGAAAATCCTGAAAGATTACTCTGATCTTCAACAGGATGACATCCTGGTCACCATGGTTGTTGACAGCCTCTACACGGTGATTCCCCATGCGGATGGGGTGGAGGCTGTCAGGTCCATGGTGACAGGTAATGTTAATTACCTTGGACCATCCATTGAATTCCTTTGCACACTGTTATCATTTTGTCTGGATAAAAATTACTTTAAGTTCGAGGAAAGTTATTATTTACAAATTTCAGGGACTGCCATGGGTTTGAACGTGGCACCCACTTACGCTAATATTTTTATGGCATGGTATGAGCATTAACTCATGAAGCCCTTTGAGAACCCCAAGGTGAAATATTATACACGCTATATTGATGACGTGTTCCTCATCTGGAGGGGTAGTGAAGCATCTTTGCGTGAGTGGGTGACACGTTTGAACCTCATGGAGTCTCCTATACGTTTTAAACTTGAATATGATTTAAGTTGTGTACATTTTCTTGATTTAAATGTGTTCAAGGTGGATGAATCAGGCAAATTGCGGTTTGGTACATCCTTGTACACTAAACCCACGGACCGCAACTCCTTATTAGATGCCAGAAGCTTCCACCCTGCACACCAAAAACAAGGTGTCATCACTTCCCAGCTCACCAGAGTCCTGAGAAATAACAGTGAGCTATCACTACGTACCACTCAGTTGGAGGAGATGGGCAAACAATTGAGCAACAGAGGGTATGCCAGGGCCGAAATTAATAAAACACAAGAGAGGCTATGTATGGATGGCCCCAAAGAACAGAGTAAAGCTAAACACGAACAGCTCAACCTGGTTACCACCTATACACCTGGTAATGAAAAGTTGACAGGAGCAGTGTGTAAACACTGGCCAGTCGTGGAGACTGATCCAACGCTACCTTTTCGGAACATGCCACCTCCGAGATTGGTCTATCGCAGAGCCAAAAATCTCAGGGACCATTTAGTAAAATCGGATCCTATCAAACACTATCATAAGGAATCATGGCTTAAAACCTCTAAAATGGGGTGTTTTCCCTGTGGTAATTGCACCACATGTAATAGCATGACTCGGGGTAATTCGTTCCAGCACCCACATTCAAACAAGAGGTACAAGATAAACCATCGTCTGAGTTGCATGAGTAACTATGTAATATACATATTGATTTGCCCTTGTTCCAGTGTATATGTGGGTAAGACGATTACCCCCTTCCGAGATAGGATGGCGAACCATCGGTGTGCAATTCGTGCTGCATTGAAATCTGGCGAATCAGATCAGCCAGTGGCACGCCACTGTGTGGCATTGAAACACTCCGTGTCAAGTATTAGGTCCATGTTAATTGACCACGTCCCCCCATACCACGAGGGGGTGATAGGGCTAACAGACTGCTCCAACTTGAAAGCAGATGGATCCACAGGTTGGACACATTGGTCCCTAAAGGCCTCAACACCTCACTGGACTTTAGTCCATTCTATTAACACCATACTGAAGAGTTATTGCCCTGGACATATCTAAATGATAGCTCACTACTCACTAAAAAGTTTCTATCTGTACCCCAGGGTGGCATGATGCTACAATGTATTTAGATAATTATGTTGCTTAATGCACCTACTAATGATCGGCACCAGGGGTTACAAACGCAATAATGATACAGCTAATAGTTATAGTTTTCGCTTATCTTCATCTGTAATTTGTATCATGTATTGCATTGACAAAGTGTTTGTTTCTTTTATGCTCTTGCCTTTACTGTCTAGTCTGGCATTTCGTGCCCATTCTATAAGGATGGCCCTTAGATTGGCCTTCTTTCTTTTTCTGAGCTTGACAGTTTTTCCGCATATAGAATTTACACATTTGGATCTATCATCCAACAGACTATGTTCTAATATGCCATTTAATAATACGTTTCTAACATCACTAATACTATGTCTGTAAACCGCTATGTCAAAATATTAAACCCTCTATACATATTGTGGATTGTTTTGGTTGCTATTAGCAACAAGTACACACGGACATCCCTGACAGTAATCTGTATGCGTGATTAAGTCACTCCCTACTCTGACGCGTGTGGCTATCCGACGTCGCTATGGCAACGCCGTGCCATGCGTCATCACGCTAGGCACGCAGCGTGCATACGTGACGTCATTGCCATGGATGGTAAGACGCGAGTGGAGGCATGGCGGTAATTAGTTTGCTCACATCTTTAAAAGGGGTATGATTTTAAATGTGTGTCATATTGATTTTAAGTGTGCTGCATATTTGTTTTGTTACATTCTGATATTTGACAAAGGCACGTATTGGTGCCGAAACGTTATGTCTTTTTAATGATTTCTAAATAAATTGTTATATTTTACTAAGACCAGTGAGTGCCTGCATTTTGTGGACATTGTGGATTATTTTCAGCAGAGCACAGTGGCATTCAAACAAGTGGTGAGATTGTGCTTTCCCCTCAAGGAACTATATATATATATATATATATATATAAGAAATCTACACAGAAGGTGATAACTCAGAACAGATTGCAAAAAAATAGATACCTTATTCTTTGCTGCTGTTACAAAGGTTCTGGGAGCCTGGGAACTTTGAGTTGGATCTCCGCCAAATCCAGGCCCAAAATACTAGAAAACTATCCTTTTTTTAGGGAATTTTTCATGCGGTGGGATAAAACTCTAGTGGAGCACCCCTATATCTCCTCAAACCCATCACCACTTACACCCTTTGTAGACAATTCAGATATACCTTTTACAGGTACACAGCGGATGACAATGGATAAGACCCAAATAGCACAGGTGACCTTTCACCGACTACTAATGGACAAAAAACTCAAGAACAGGGAGGATTTAGAGCATACCGGACTTGGGCTATCCTGGAACTTTCATGTACAGCTGCAACACTATTTAATGACACATAAAAGACTAGACAACATAACCAGGCAACCGACTATACTAGAATCCCTATGCTTACTACCCAACATACCATGATTTCTATAGCTTATCGCCTGATTCTCTCACATAAAGAGACATCACTGCCTAGCTATGTAAGACAGTGGAATCAGGAGATTACGCGCCCCCCCCCCCATCTAACAAAGAATGGCACAAAATACTGAACGCCCACATAAAAGCTTCAGTTTCAGCAAGGGTTCTGGAGTCTAACTATAAATACCTGTCCCGTTGGTATCTCACACCTGATAGAATAAAGAGAATTTATAAACAAACTAATGGTATGTGGGGAGGGTGGTACTTCCCTTCACATTTGGTGGGAGTACGGGCTTATTAGGCCTTTTTGGCATTCAATCTTGTACATCATGGAAACTAAACTTAACATTTCCTTGAATAGATCACCCATCCTCCTCCTATTCCACGGCCTTCCTAAACTAAAAGATAAACCCACTAAACAGCTTTTCTTTATAATGCTTAACAGTGCCAAGTCCCTCATCCCCAGGAGGTGGAGGAGGGTCGAAGTCCCATCAGTAACTGATTGGACGAATCAGGTGGATAGACTTCTACAGCTGGAAAGGTTTAGATACATGAGAGACGATAAAATAGAAATACACAAGTACATGCTGGAACTCTGGAGACTCGTGTGAAATAGTGGGTGATGTTAGTGCGCTTAGTGTAGGGTATTAGACACCTTAACTTAATAGCAGATCCTTCAAGCTACTACAGTGAAAGTTTAACAAGTGTGAGAAAAAAAGTAAGGGCGCTAAAAAAGCTAAAAATACCACTTAAAGCTGACAAATAAACATATAATAACCAGGGACTTGAATAGAATAATTAGTATTTAATATACCATAAAAGATGACAAGACATAAAATTAAAAGGTACGTCTCCCAAGAAATTGCATAAAATAATACAGCATAAAATTATCTCAGCATAAACGTATAGATAATCCTGAATTAAAACTGTATTTCAGTAAAGCGGTGGATATTATATATGAATAAAAGTTCATTCCTTAGGACCTTGCCGTTTGCGAGATACAGTGTCTATATCTAGAATCAGATGTCAGGTATGCAAATAATCTTGATTGCTGTTCTATGTAATATTCCCACAATAGAAAATCTTTACTTCATCTGTGTTTTAGTAAGTTAGAAACGTCTATATCTTATCTTAAATACTTGACGACAACTTTACCCGTGGCCGGTCTCTGTCAGGCAACTCCATGTGTGCTCCACGAGAATCCGGCGTCTGACGTCACGGTTTCCACCTCGAGGGCTCGCCTCTATTCAGCCAATTGGAACCTCCGTGGGTCCCTGTCTGTCAATCTGTTGTTGTCCGGTCCGGTTCTTAGTAATTTGGTTATAGTTGGAGGTTGCTCTTCGGGCGGAGGGATTGTCCTTATGGACACACAAAATTATCTTGCAAAAGGATGTTGTAGGGGGTTTTGTTTGTAGTTGAAATAAAAGACAAAACCCCCTACAACATCCTTTTGCAAGATAATTTTGTGTGTCCATAAGGACAATCCCTCTGCCCGAAGAGCAACCTCCAACTATAACCAAATTACTAAGAACCGGACCGGACAACAACAGATTGACAGACAGGGACCCACAGAGGTTCCAATTGGCTGAATAGAGGCGAGCCCTCGAGGTGGAAACCGTGACGTCAGACGCCGGATTCTCGTGGAGCACACACGGAGTTGCCTGACAGAGACCGGCCACGGGTAAAGTTGTCGTCAAGTATTTAAGATAAGATATAGACGTTTCTAACTTACTAAAACACAGATGAAGTAAAGATTTTCTATTGTGGGAATATTACATAGAACAGCAATCAAGATTATTTGCATATCTGACATCTGATTCTAGATATAGACACTGTATCTCGCAAACCGCAAGGTCCTAAGGAATGAACTTTATTCATATATAATATCCACCGCTTTACTGAAATACAGTTTTAATTCAGGATTATCTATACGTTTATGCTGAGATAATTTTATGCTGTATTATTTTATGCAATTTCTTGGGAGACGTCCCTTTTAATTTTATGTCTTGTCATCTTTTATGGTATATTAAATACTAATTATTCTATTCAAGTCCCTGGTTATTATATGTTTATTTGTCAGCTTTAAGTGGTATTTTTAGCTTTTTTAGCGCCCTTACTTTTTTTCTCACACTTGTTAAACTCTGGAGACCCCTGGTCTCAGACTTAGGACCTAACACATAGAGAGATGACTGGTACCAGGAATCCACTGTCCTCGGGCGGTTTCCTAGAGCTCCTATCTGGCCCTTCCCTCTCTTCCCTCCCACCCTTGTCCCTCCTACCCCCACCTGTGGTGTTCCCCCTTTTTTTTTTCCTCTCTTCCTTCTTCTTTCTTGCTTCTCTTGTCTTTTCCCTTTACTTGCTCCTATATCCCCAATAGAATACTCTTGACATGGGAGCATGAGTAAAAACACATGTCAAGAGACTAAGTCATCCCTTAGAAAATATATATCTGCATAATTTTTATGTTATCTTGTTATATGTTATGGACTGTATAATTGAGATCTCAAGGCTTCTTACGAACTTTTGGCTCCAAGCAAATTATTAAATGGCAGATCTGACAACAATTTAACGCTCACTGACATAGGTATAAAAACTTTCCGCTTTTAAGCGAGAGAGACTTTATTATGTTTTCAAGACCTGTATGACGAAGAGACTGGACGCAAGTCTCGGTCTGGACTGCCATCTATAACATTACTGTGAATGCTGTACCTGAGTCTCATGTAATGAACACTTCTTGTTATATGTATTGCTTTTCTTATTTCTCAATAAAGCTTTTGAAAATGAAAAAAAAAAAAAAAAGGTTCTGGGAGTAAAATAAATACATAAATATACATAGAAGTCATGGTGCCGAGTTTAAGATCACTTGCACAGTTCATACCTTACCCCACTATCACTTGTGAAATAGTTCTTACCAAACAAAATAAATATATAAACCTGTGTAAAGGGTCAGACGATACCCCTAGCTGCCTTCCCCAGTGTGTAAAAGGGGCTTATAGCCTCATAAACACAGTGCACCCCCTACATTGTGCAGAATGTCAGACCATACACAGCATTGCCTGGGACACATATCACACACAGCATGGTGTTGGGGGCATGGACTGATGCAAAACTTTCTGCTTTCTAGGAAGCTCACTCCAATGCATTCTGGTAAAAAGAGTCCAGAACTGCAGAATAACAATACTTAGATAGAAACAGGTAACTGCAAATTCCAGAATGGTATATAACTCCAAGAATATTGTGCTTCTTTCTCTAAAACAGAGCTACATTTCCAAAATGCATCAGTTTCTGAGAAATTACACTACAAAGCAATTAATCCATTCCCTTGTAATTTCCTGATTTGACAACTGCAATAACCCACTCACTGGACTTTGTCTCTCCTGCCTCTCGCCCTTTCAGTCCATCCTAAATGCCTCTGCCAGGCTAATCCACCTCTCACGTCGCTCTGAATCTGCTGCACCTCTCTTTGAGTCCTTTCACTGGCTCCCCTTTCACAGCAGAATTAAATTCAATATTCTCACCCTGACCTACAAAGCCCTTACCAACACTGCTCCCCACTATCTATCCTCCCTAATAAACAAGTATACTCCACCCCCCCTAAGATCCAACAATGACCTGCTACTTGCATCTTTGTTTATCACCTCTTCCCATGCTAGACTTTAGGACTTCTGTTGTGCAGCACCTACCCTCTGGAATGCTCTCCCTTGTGCTATTAGACTTTCCCCTAATCTGCCTTCTTTTAAGCACTCCCTAAAGACATGTTTCTTCAGTGAAGCCTACAATCCAACTCAGTAACAAATTAGACTTACCTAATAATTGCCCTCATCTAACTCAGTTTTTACATCATTCTCAACCTTGCAGTCCTCTCCTCCTGTTTTTCGCCCTATTAGATTGTAAATTTGCATGGGGATAGGGCCCTCAATTACTTCTGTATTTGTTTATGAAATTTTGTCTTGTCTCTTACAAGTATTGTATCATTGTTTTATTTAAATTACTTGTACCCATTGAAATCGCTGTGGAATATGTTGGCGCTTTATAAATAAAGCATAATAACAATAAAAAAAAAATAAAAAAAAATATTTAATTAAAAGTTAGCAACTTTAAATGTAAAATTGCAAATGTTGAACTTTGATAGCTTTATTAGTCTTAGTGTATTTAGATCGCTAACATTTTAAAATTCAACTATAAACCTTCCTTGTACAATGAGATTTGCCTTTACTTATGTATAATAAGCATAAATTTCTCTGTTGCGGTTATTAGTATAATAGCATTTCACTAATATTATATTTTTACATAAAATATTGATATCGTTTTAGATTAAATAGAATTTTACTTTATAAACTGAATCTCTTCTATTTTACAAAACCTTTTTCTTGTTCTTGTGATTGATATTTTTCATAGCGTTGCATTTTGTACATAAAGCCTTTTTCTTTTATAGGCGACACATTTCAGGCACTTCCTGCTGGCACTGTTGAATTCTCTGAAGGGGACATTGTTAATTGACTTTCTCTACCTCCATTCTATGTCATGGTACTATTAGAGTATATATAAGGGACTTTCTGATAACATTATTATTGCCTGTCATTCGTATTTCTTTTTCTATTCTTTACAACTGATGGATTTACTGGATGGCTAAATTATAACCTTTCAGACTGGAAAAAGTAATGATCCACATCTCCTCGAGTACACAGATTCAGGTGACAGGTAACTATTTTTGGATCAGGATACTGAGTTTGGGAAAATTTAAATATTGCTAGTTTGGCTAACCCCACAATTGTATTTTACCTGCCTCATAATCTATCAGTACTATTATGAAATAAAAACATATTTACTTTAAGGAAAAAACCCAAAGCACCGTAGAGTTTGGACTTTGATACAGTGTAAAGCTATTTTTTTTTAATATTATAGGAAGCTGACTGTCTTTAAATACACATGCATTCATCTTTATTCTTAGCAGCATTTTCACTTTAATATATGATTAAAGTTGAATTAAAAAGAAAATTTAAATTGTATGTGCATATATTTTAGTTTTCCCTTTCTTTTTTTGTTATTGTTGCTAGTATATAATTACGGATGTCTTTTTATGATTTATTGTCATGATATAACAATACAATAGGGTACATAAAATATTGAAAATGTAAATATAGCAATAATATTATTAACTATAATAATATTTCAATACTGATAAAAAAAATCCCACATATATACTTTGCAGTTGAAATCGTTTATGCCTTTTGTATTTTAAGACACAATTATGTAAAGCTACATTTCTTAACAAATATTAACTAAATCTTATTGTAGTTCCAAAGAGGGAATTTACAAACAATCAATATAATGGTGTAAGACACAAATAAAATAAACCATTTTATATAATAGAAGTACAAATTAGAAGCATTTTCATAATTTCTTTGGCAGGACGGTGAGTGTTTTTCTTAAAGGTGTTTATAAAAAAAAAAAAAAAAAAAAAAGATTGTACATGGTAAATAAATATTGTTATTCAGTATTATTGACAAGAACACATTTTTATTTTAAAGAGGCATACAAGTGCAAAAAGAAAATGCTATGATGGGATAGAGCATTTTCTTATTGCATTATTGTGTGTTTTTAACTATGTGTTTAACCTCTGCAAAGTTAAAGTCAGCTCTAGAACAACAGCACTGTGCTACTGGGGCCTAGCTAAATGTGTGTTGTGAGCCAATGGCAAGAGCCTTATATGCACAGAGGCCAATCAGCAGTTTGCTCCCAGTAGCATATTGCTGACCCTGAGCTTACCTAGGTATGCTTTTCAACAAAAGGATACCAAGTGAATTAAGTAAATTTGAGCAAATTGAAAAGTCTGGTAAAATGTCATGATCTGAACAATGAACAGTTGTTAAGTTTTATGTCCATTTTATGCAATTACAAGAAGAAAAAGAGGAGAAATCCACTACAGTTCTCAAGAGCAAGAGCACATATTATACACACTAAAACCTAAACTAGATAAAAAAGAATTAAAACTATAGTTGGTTTAGAGATATTTGTAAGGTTTTAAAAGATTAAGCCTAAACAAAATTACTGAAACAATTATTATAGAATACATCTACAGCTAAATTTACAGATAGCTTTTGGAAAATTGAGATAAGAACAGTGATTTATTAAAGTCCGCTGAAAAGTGAATTATTGCTGCCCCATAAATATTTATATGTTGCGTTTGTGCGTTATTGCATTCTTTCCTGGTTGATCACCTATCACTGTCATCACATTTGCCAAACTAAACAATCCAGTTAGATTCACCACACTCTGTCTAGTAATCTCCAGAAATGTAACCAGAAATGTTAGACATGTCTTATGGATCTGGGCCTCGGTCCAATATGCAGCGTCGCCTGCAACAGCCGGCGACGCCAAATTTTGCTCGGGTTTGGTATCACATATATGGTGTAACCTAGAAGTTACGCTCGTATATTTTTGCCTTCAGCCGTAGTTTTTTGGCCCATAGACAGGTATACCAAACCAGCGCAGTTTGGTATCCAATAAACAGCGTAAGGACTTACGTGGCGAAAATGGAGAAATCTTACTCCATTTTCACCTCGCCACAAATTGCAGGCGTAGTAAGCCTTACGCTGTCTATTGGAGCCATGTAACTTCCTAAACTACCTGCAAAACACGTAACGCATGCGCAATGTCTAGCTACCTGTCAACCGCGATCCCCCGCCGCAATCCCTAATAAAGTATTTAACCCCTAAACCGCCGCTAACAGACCCGCCGCCACCTACATTAAATGTATAACCCCCTAATGTGAGCCCCTACACCGCCGCCATCTACATTACCTACCCCCTAATGTGAGCCGGATGGAAGACTTCTTCTTTGCCGCTTGGATGAAGACATCGCCGGATGGAAGACTTCTTCTTTGCCGCTTGGATGAAGACATTGCCCGGATTGGATGAAGAGTTCGGCCCGGCTGGGTGAAGACGGCTCAAGGTAGGGAAATCTTCTGGGGCTTAGTGTTAGGTTTTTTTAAGGGGGTTTGGGTGGGTTTAGAGTAGGGGTATGTGGGTGGTGGGTTTTAATGTTGGGGGTGGTATTGTGTTTTTTTTTACAGGCAAAAGAGCTGATTACTTTGGGGCATGCCCCGCAAAAAGCCCTTTTAAGACTGGTAAAAGAGCTGGTTAATTTTTAATTTAGAATAGGGTAGGGCATTTTTTTATTTTGGGGGGCTTTATTATTTTATTAGGGGGCTTAGAATAGGTGTAATTAGCTTACAATTCTTGTAATCTTTTTTTATTTCTTATAATTTAGTGTGTTTTTTTTTTGTAATTTAGTTTAGTGTATTTAATTGTATTTTAGATATTTGTAGTTTATTTAATTTATTGATAGTGTAGGTGTATTTGTAACTTAGGTTAGGATTTATTTTACAGGTAAATTGGTAATTATTTTAACAAGGTAGCTATTAAATAGTTATTAACTATTTAATAGCTATTTTACCTAGTTAAAATAAATACCAAGTTACCTGTAAAATAAATATAAACCCTAAAATTGTAGCTATCTTAGGGTTTATTTTACAGGTATTTAGATTTAAATAGGAATATTTTAATTAATAATATTAATATTAATTAGATTTATTTTAATAAGAATTTAGTTAGGGGTGTTAGAGTTAGATAGGGTTATTATACTTAATATATATATATATAATATAATAACTATATTAACTATATTAACCCTAATATAATTAGAGTTAATATAGTTAATATATATAATCTAATAATATTAACTATATTAACCCTAATATAATTAGGGTTAATACAGTTAATATAGGTGGCGGCGGTGTAGGGGGATTAGATTAGGGGGTAATATAGTTAATATAGGTGGCGGTGGTGTAGGGGGATTAGATTAGGGGGTAATACATTTATTATAGGTGGCGGCGGTATAGGGGGATTTAGATTATAGGCAAAAGAGCTGATTACTTTGTGACGATGCACCGCAAAAAGCCCTTTTAAGGGCTGGTAAAAGAGTTGATTACTTTGGGGCAAAGCCCCGCAAAAAGCCCTTTTAAGGGCTGGCAATAGAGCTGTTTACTTTGGGGTAATGCCACGCAAAAAGCCCTTTTCAGGGCTATTTGTACGGTTAGACTTAGGTTTAGTGGTAGGGATAGTTTAGTATTTTAGAGGTTAATTAATTTAATATAGGTGGCGGCGGTATAGGGGGATTAGATTAGGGGTTAATTAATTTAATATAGCTGGCGGCGGTGTAGGGGGATTAAATTAGCGGTTAATAATTTTAATATAGCTGGGGACGGGGTAGGGGGAATAGATTAGGGGTTAATAATTTTAATATAGCTGGCGGCGGGGTAGGAGCTCACATTAGGGGGTAGTTAATGTAGGTGGCGGTGGTGTAAAGGGCTCACATTAGGGGGTAGGTAATGTAGGTGGCGGCGGGTTCCGGGATCGGCGTTTTAGGGGTTAATAACTTTATTAGGTGTGGCGGGGTCCGGGAGCGGCGGTTTAGGGGTTAATACATTTTTTATTATTTGGAGAGTGAGGGGGGATAGCGGATAGAGGGGTATACGTGTTTGGGAGGCGTGTTAGACAGTATGGGAGATTTAATAACTTAGTCATGTTTTGTAGGCGCCAGCAGTTTCTAAAGTGCCGTAAGTCACTGGCGACTCCAGAAATTTGTACTTACGCAGATTTCTGGACATCGCTGGTTTATCCGACTTATGGCACTTTAGCAATTGCCGGCGGGGTATATTGGATAGCTCGAGTTGCGAGCTGAAACTACGGGCGGCGGGGGTTCCCTCGGTTGCGCCGCAAACTACGATCTATATCGGATCGCACCCCTGAAGTCTGGCCAGTACTAGACCCTCCTGCAGTGTTACTAAATATATTTATTGTTCTCTGTAAGGCAGAGCCTCAGAAGTCACTTTACTCTTTTACCACCTGGTTTGCTTTTTACCGTGGAAACCAGGGTTATTGTTCACTTTTCTTTTCCTTTCCTTAGTTCAGATAAAATCCATGTGTAAAATACATCAGATTCCATGGAGTTTATTGCACATGTACTAAGACCTGGTACTTCCTATGGTTTTTATAGGGTAGAAGAAAGGTTGCAAAAGCACCCCAAACTTCTATTTTGCATTCCCATTGTTTCGAGGAGAAAGATTAAAAAGAGAAAAAAATATTTCTCATTGCTCCTGTCCTTATTTATATATTTTACATGTCCACAAAGTACGTATATTGATATGAATACATGTAAAGATAGTACTTGATGTACTGTAATTCATATGTCAAAAGCTTGTTATACATGCTGCAAAATATTACACATATTGGCAATAGCGGATTTAGCTCAATAAAGCGACCACTTCAATCTTACACTACAGTTAGTGGTGGCAGGTCAGTTGGGGCATTGAGGGCAGTGCTCCTGCAAATGTCCCTAAATGTATTCTTTTCCTTATTATTATTAGTATGTGTTTCTTAATTTTATTTTCCATATTCTAAATTATTCTAATTCAAGACATCTATAATTTCCCTTTCTTTTTCTACCTTCCACCTTTATTGGCAATTCTTAAACTGCCCCATGCATCAATGTTATTTGTAAACCCTCCTCTTAATGTCTCTTCAATGTAAACGTATCATTAAAGGGACATTAAAGGGACAGTAAACACCAATTTTCATATAACTGCATGTAATAGACACTACTATAAAGAAGAATATGCACAGATGTTGATCTAAAAATCCAGTATAAAACTTACTTAGAAGAAAATCGAGTGTACAATGTTCCTTTAAGTGCATGTGGTGAAAATATATGGGGCTAGATTACAAGTGTTGCATTTTTTGTTTTTTTAGCGATCGCGAAAACTCCGCTAGAGTTAAGCTTTTTGTGCAAGTCGGGTTGCGTTCGTATTAAAAGTTCCAAATTTTTTTATTTTGCATAAGCGGTAACCCGACTTAAGTTTTCGTGTGCGCGGGCATGCATTCCCCCATAGAAATAAATGGAGAAAAAAAGTCGATAACAATCCTTACACCTGAGATCGCACAAACATTATGTATTTTTGCATTCCCCATAGAAGTCAGTGGAGAAAAAAAAATGTTGAAAAAATACCCATTGTGCATACAACATAGCATTTTCGCATTAGCAAATGTAAAATATTTACAGTAAATACAGTTAAAATGTTTAATTATATATAAATATAGCATAAATATTTTGTATTATGCTTTGAGCTACTTAATGGCAAAGGGCTCTAAAGCCCTTATATATATAAGTATATATGTGTGTACATATATATTTATGTGTTTATATTAGACATGTGCGATTCGGTTCGGCCCAAATCGAAATTCGGACGAATTTGTTCGAATTAGGAGATTCGGATCGATTCGAATTTCCGAATTGCGGTAGTTCCGAATCTACCGAATAAATCCGAATCGATTCGAATTTATTCGGTAGATTCGGATGAATTTGGATGGCTGTGTATTACACTAGTATACTAGTGTAATACACAGCACATCCCACTTTACAGTGACTGAATCTCCGAAAATCCGAATCGATTCTAACCGAATCGAACCGAACCGAAACAAATGCGAACCGATTTTTTTCGAATCCGAATGAATCCGAAACTAATTCATTCGATTTCTTCCGAATTCGAATTGATCCAAACCGAAATTCGAATCGGTCCGAATCCATCCGAACCGAATTTTTCGTGGCTGCACATGCCTAGTTTATATGTGTATATTTGTATGTCGGTAATATATACACATATAAATACATTAATATATATGTAAACATATATAGACATATATATATATATATATATATATATATATAAAACAACAATTAAAATTATGGGGAGGCGAAAAGTGAGTTTAAAATCCTCCACTAAATACAAAATGTAGAGAAAATAACTCATTGTGTAAACTATTTACAAATCTAGACAAGTCAGAATACTTGCTTTTCCCACAGAAACTCTCCGATTACACTGTTTCCAATGCAGCAAAGGATTCTGGGTACGATATGCAAATGAGGTTCACAATGACTCACCTTTTTACTTTTAGCCTGCTTTTTAAGGCAGACTTCCCTTTACGCCATAGCATCACCGCATTACACAGCTTTTATGCTTAGCTAGGGTTAGTACAGTGATTACAGTTAGTCCAGAAATGAACTTTACCAAGCAGTGATTCAACCTACTCCCAGCTGAAGAGTGGCAATAACCACGAAACAGCTGTCCTGGGATTGGTCTGAATCACTGTACTAACCCTAGCTAAGCGTAAAAGCTGTGTAATGTGGCGATGCTATGGCGTAAAGGGAAGTCTGACTTAAAAAGCAGGCTAAAAGTAAAAAGGTGAATCATTGTGAACCTCATTTGCATATCTTACCCAGAATCCTTTGCTGCATTAGAAACAGTGTAATCGGAGAGTTTCTGTGGGAAAAGCAAGTCTTCTGACTTGTCTAGATTTGAAAATAATTTACACAATGAGTTATTTTCTCTACATTTTGTATTTAGTGAAGGATGTTAAACTCACTTTTCGCCTCCCCATAATTTTAATTGTTGTTGAATTTCCCCCAGAAATGAATTTTACCAAGCAGTGATTCAACCTACTCCCAGCTGATGAGTGGCAATAACCACGAAACAACTGTCCTGGGATTGGTCTGAATCACTGTACTAACCCTAGCTAAGCGTAAAAGCTGTGTAATGCAGCGATGCTATGGCGTAAAGGGAAGTCTGCCTTAAAAATCAGACTAAAAGTAAAAAGGTGAGTCATTGTGAACCTCATATGCATATCTTACCCAGAATCCTTTGCTGCATTGGAAACAGTGTAATCGGAGAGTTTCTGTTTGAAAAGCAAGTCTTCTGACTTGTCTAGATTTGTAAATAGTTTACACAATGAAACTAGTAATTCAGCTAAGGGGGATAGATTTTTAAATGTTCTCAGGGATAACTTCTTGTCACAATTAATAGAGGAGCCAACTAGGAGTAAAGCTATATTGGATTTAGTGCTATCAAACAATACAGATATAATATCAAACATAGAAGTTAAAGAACATTTGGGTAACAGTGATCATAACATGGTCACATTTGAAATCTCTTTTCCTATGCAGTGTTTTAAAGGCTTAACTAAGACTTTTAATTTCAAGAAAGCAAAATTCAACGATTTAAGGAAATCATTAAATAATATAAATTGGGACAATGTATTTTCTAATAAAAATACAGAGGATAAATGGATAATATTTAAAAATTTGTTAAATAAATATACATATCAATACATACCATATGGTTATAAAAATAAAAATAAAAAAACTAAGCCGTTATGGCTAAATAAAAATGTGTTAAGAGAAATTAGGAAAAAACGTAGGGCATTTAAATTATTAAAAGAAAATAGTACAGACTCAGCATACAATATTTATAAGGAATGTAACAAAGCATGCAAAAAAGCAATCAAATTAGCCAAAATTGAAAATGAAAAATTAATTGCCAAGGATTCTAAGTCTAACCCTAAAAGGTTCTTTAAGTACATAAATAGCAAAAAATCTAAGAAGGATAATATAGGTACATTAAAATGTGTGGATGGTAGCATGATAAATAATGACAGGGAGAAGGCTGAGGTACTAAACCAGTTTTTTTCTTCAGTATACACAAGAGAGGAACCATTGAATGATACTTTGGAACAGAATAGAACATGCCAGTCCATACCACTAACTGGGTTTTGTTTAGAGGATATCAGAAAAAAACTAAAAAATATTAAGGTAAATAAAACTCCAGGCCCAGATGGAATACACCCAAGGGTGTTAAGTGACCTTAGCACTGTTATAGACAAACCTTTACTCTTAATTTTTCAAGACTCATTATCCTCAGGCATGGTACCCCAGGATTGGCGTAAAGCTGATGTGGTGCCACTCTTCAAAAAGGGAAGCAGGGATGATTCAGGAAGCTATAGACCAGTTAGTCTGACATCAATAGTGGGGAAGATATTTGAAGGGATTATAAGGGATTATATTGATGAGCATATTTGTGTAAACAAGATTATGAGTTCTAATCAGCATGGCTTTAGGAGAAATTGATCATGTCAAACTAATCTAATTAGATTCTACGAGGAAGTAAGTAAAAATATAGATAAAGGGGAATCAGTTGATGTGATATACTTAGATTTTGCAAAGGCATTTGATACAGTGCCACATGAGAGATTAATGCACAAAATTAAGGGACTGGGAATAGCTGAAAATGTTAGCTCATGGATAAATAACTGGATAAAAGATAGGGAGCAACGAGTAGTAGTAAATGGATCATACTCAGATTGGACAAAGGTAATCAGTGGCGTCCCCCAGGGATCAGTACCGGGCCCTGTTCTTTTTAAAATTTTATAAATGACTTGGAGGAAGGATTAAATAGCGACATCTCTATTTTTGCAGATGATACTAAGTTAAGTAAGGTCATTAGGTCAGAGCAGGACGAACTCTCTTTACAAAAGGATTTGCTAAAATTAGAACTATGGGCAAGTGAATGGAAAATGAGATTTAATACGGAAAAATGTAAGGTTCTACATTTTGGAAGTAAAAATAAGCAGGCTATATATTTTTTAAATGGGACAAGACTTAGCCAAACACAGGAGGAAAGGGATTTGGGAGTAGGAATAGATAACAAGCTAAAGATGAGTGCACAATGCAGGGCAGCGGCTTCAAAGGCTAATAAGATACTAGCATGTATTAAAAGAGGCATTGATTCAAGGGAGGAAAGCATAATTCTGTCATTATATAAAGCCCTGGTAAGACCTCACCTTGAGTTTGGAGTGCAGTTCTGGGGACCGATTGCTAAAAAAGATATTGCAGAACTAGAAAAAGTTCAGAGAAGGGCCACAAAGCTAATAAGGGGATTGGAGAAATTAACCTATGAGGAGAGGCTAGCCAAACTGGGTCTGTTCTCTTTAGAAAAAAGGCGCTTGAGAGGTGACATGATTACTTTATATAAATATATTCAAGGCCCATATACAGAGATGGCAGAAGCTCTTTTTATTCCAAGAAAATTGTTTCTGACAAGAGGTCATAATTTAAGGTTGGAAGAAAGGAGATTTAATCTCCTGCAACGGAAACGTTTTTTCACTGTAAGAGCAATAAAATTGTGGAACTCATTACCAAAGGAGGTAGTGAATGCCAATACCATAGATTCATTTAAAAATAGTCTGGATAAATTTCTGTATATAAACAAAATTCATGGATATGATTGCTAGTATTAAATGGGTCACATTTTAATGGGGTTATTTAAGCTTAACTGGAGCTTTTTGTAAGTATTTTAGATTTGTATAGGTTGAACTCGATGGACTTCAGTCTTTTTTCAACCTTATCTACTATGTTACTATGTTACTATGTTACATTTATATATATATATATATATATATATATATATATGAATAAGTAGTATGTGTCAAGCGCTGTCTACAACCTGGAAGAGATTTTCCTGGCTGGAGAGGTATGGGATACATTTAAGCTGCTGTGTTCTAATGGTTATACTTGAAACCACTATCAGGTATGGTAGGTATGATGTAAAGGAAGGAAAAGAAGGAGCACTGTAAGGTCCCAAATGATTAGAAGAAAAATTCCTCTATTACTATATCAATAATATGGTATAGTGTGTAGCAAATGACTGAATTTCCTGTTGAGAATATTTATGACCCCACTATCATAAATAGTTATAAGATCATATAACTAAAGGTAATACAGATTAATAATTTCCATATATGGAGTATATAAACCAGTTGAAAATGTTGGACACAGTGAACACTGGCTGTAGTCACTGTTTTTTGAAAACAGCACTGGGTGTGCTGAGTCCAGATGCTTAAAAGTCAAAGTTTATTTTGTATGATAAAAGCACAAAACAAAAAAACAAAAGATCAACATACAATACACTCAAATCAAAGCTATTTAATCTGGGTCTGAGCTGCTGACTAAAACAAACTCGTGGAAAGTATGTAAAAGTCAGGTCCCAGAACGTGGAAATATCCAGAAAACCAGAGAAGTGGTAATGCAAAGAAAAAATATTTATTATAGTAGATAATAAATTTTATTACATAAAAAAGTATATAGAAGATGCTATAAGAACCTGCAGTGGTGCGCACAGACCGTAAAAAAGGCTGATGGACCGTAAAAAAGGCTAATAAAAAACAGATAAAACTATAAAATATATCACAAGGTATTTAAAAATGTGTCCTGAATTCTATAAAACAAAGGAGTTTAATATAAAAAATAACTTTATCCTTAAAGTGAAAGTAAACTTACCCTAATGTCAATCCAGGATATCATTCCTTTTAAAAAATAAATATGAGTTTCGGTCATCATTCTTTATAAATAACATTATAAATCAAGTTATCGCCGTTATTAATTCATTTGTGAATGTTCACAAATGCAACCCGTTTTTTTTTGTTTTTTTTTGGCTGTTGATCACATTGGCTGGATCAGCCAACTGAAATTCTGAACGTTAGGCGGCCGTCAGTGCACGTCATCAGCTCACTCTATCCTGTGCGCAAGCGCCATTGTTTTAAGCTTCTTCTTGGCATCTACGCGCTCTCACGTTTTGCGCATGCGTATTCTCAATATTTCTGAATACCCATTAGACGTTTAGAATTTAATTTAACACATGCGCGGTTGGGATAGGGTTTGTAATATGCGCATGCGCAGAAGACAGTGAGATCACCGAATGTTGCATGCGCTGTTTCACGTAGCCTAGTGAACGCGCTTTAGGCATACGTAGAAAGCGGGTGGGACCGCTCTATAAGTCAAAGACAAGGAAAGGAGGAAAAGGTATGTGGGAGGAGTCACACATCGCAACGGTAGGGAGTTAGAAATATAGATAATGCAGAAATAAAATTAAAAAATCAGCCAAAAAGTTAGCGATTAAGTTGGGGTAATAGTAAAAAATGTTTTCATGTCTTGATGGTATTGAAAATTTACCTTCACTTTAAGTTCACAAAAGAATGGGACAAAAATCAAATACATTTCTTAGACATCACTATATTTATTAAAGGTGAGAAAATTAGCACAAAACTATTCACCAAAGAAACAGATACTAATGACTACCTACATGCGAAGAGTGGCCACCATCCAAAATGTATAAAAAATATACTGTATGGACAATTCCAGAGGATCAAAAGAAACTGTACAGAAATTGATGATTTTGAAGCCTCAACAGTTTTAAAGGAGAAATTAAAAGAAAAAGGTTTCAATGAAAAGAACACCTCGGAAGCATACTACAAAGTGAAAACTATGGAAAGAAGCACTTTACTACAACCAAAGAACAAGATCAAACAATCTACCAATACAGATAATACTCCCAGATTCATCACCCCTTACAACTGTGCGTCAAAACAGATTGAAAAAATCCTGAATGAACATTGGCACATTCTAAGAAAAGATCCAGTCCTTGGAAAAAAATGATCCCAGAGACCCCTGGTAACATATAAAAAGAATCTAAACTTTAAAAACATCCTAGCTTCAACTAAACTGAAAACAAACAACCCTATAAAAATGGAGATAAATCAACAACTAGTTAAAGGATTCTACAAATGTGGGAGAAAAAACTGTGAGTGCTGATAGAGTGCACATGTAAAAAAACAAAGAGAATTCTTAAAACCAGACTAATAGAACATGTAAAAAACATAGAGGGAGAAACATTTGAATATGGTCTAAGTAGACATTTCGAGGAATTTCACAAAATAACAAAAATCAAATTCACAATCAAAGCGATTGAACAAATACCAAAATCATGGGGTAAAGATAGATTATTACAATTAATAAAAAGGGAAACATATTTGATCCACCATTTAAATACCAGGGAACCATACGGTCTGAACAGGGACAAAGATCTAGCCTCCTTTTTATAAACATCCCATAAACACAAGCATTCCCGAAGATTCTCTCATATATATAATGTGTATATGATACATGTTATATATATATATATATATATATATATATATATATATATATGTTTCATGTTGTATATGTATTATATGTTTCATGTACTGCAATGTAGTTTTACATGTATATGATTAATGTTCATAATTAAGTTTAAATAACACAATACAACATATTACAATCCCTATTCTATTTATATGCCCATATCCACATTAATATTTATCTATTTTTATCTTAATTATATTTTATATTTATCTATTTATCGATTTACACAGTAATTTCACTATGGATGTTTTGATTTTGCAAAGCAAAAATGTTTCACTAAACGCATAACCAAAATGTTACAAAGTACACTAACACCCATAAACAACCTATTAACCCCTAAACCACCACCCTCCCACATCACAAATACTATATTACACCTATTAACCCCTAATCCAGACATTGTCAACACTATATAAAGCTATTAAACCCTAAACCACCGGCCCCCACATCACTACTACTATAATTAAACCTATTAAAATAAATAAAAACTTACCTGTGAAATTTAAAAAAAAAGAATAAACTATAAATAAACCTAACATAACAATTTGAATAAAATAAAATAAACTACAAATAAAAAAACCTAAATTACAAAATTAAAATAACCTAACACTATTAAAAAATAAAAAAAATCTAACATTACCAAAAAAACAAACAAACAAACACTAAAATTACAAAAATAAAACAACACTAAGATTACAAAAAATAATAAACGAAATTATCCAAAATAATAAAAATTACACCTAATCTAATAGCCCTATAAAAACAAAAAAGCCACCCTAAAATAAAAACACCTATTAACCTAACAATAAACTACTAATAGCCCTTAAAAGGGCCTTTTGTAGGGCATTGCTCTAAGTTAAAGAACTCTTTTACATTCAAAAATTACAAAGTCCCCTCTAAAAGTGAAATCCCCACTGAACCAACCCCCCAAAATAAAAAAAATCTAAGCTACACATTGCCCTTAAAGGGTAATTTGTATGGGCATTGCCCTTAAAAGGGCATTCAGCAATTTTACTGCCCATTAAAAAAAAAAAAAAATCCACCCAAAAAATAAAAACTAACACTAACCCCGGGAAATCTACTCACAGTTCCTAAAGTCTGGACATCTATATTCATCCAGGTGGCGAGAAGTCTTCATCCAGACCGTGACATCTTAATCCATCGCGGGGGCATCTTCTATCTTCATCCCGGTGGTGTGGAGCTGTGGCTGTGTGTTGAATGCAAGGTACCCTTTTAATATTAGTGTACCGTTGCATTCCTATTGGCTGAAAAATTCCAATCAGCCAATAGGATGAGAGCTGTTTAAATCCTATGGGCTGTTCAAATCTTTTAAGGCTTATTGGTAGTTCATTGTTAAGTTAGGGGGTGTTTTTATTTTGGGGGGCCTTTTTGTTTTTATAGGGCTATTAGATTAGGTGTAATTTTTATTATTTTGGATAATTTTGTTTATTATTTTTCGTAATTTTAGTGTTGTTTTTTGTAATCTTACATTTTTTTGATTTTTTTCGTAGTGTTAGGTTTTTTAAATTTGTAAATTTTTGTAGTGTTAGGTTATTTTAATCTTGTAATTTAGTTTTTTTTATTTGTAGTTTATTTTATTTTCTTATAATAGTTATGTTAGGTTTATTTATAGTTTAATCTTAGTTTTTTTTTACAGGTAAGTTTTTATTTATTTTAAGATAGTTATATTGTCAATTTAATTTAAAGTTAGGGGAGTGTTAGGTTTAGGGGTTAATAGTTTAATTTAGTGATTTGTGATGGGGGGGCCAGCAGTTTAGGGGTTAATAGGTTTAGTTTAGTATTAGCAATGTGGGGGGATGGCCGTTTAGGATTTAATAGGTTTATTATAGGAGTAGCGATGTGGGAGGCCAGCGGTTTAGGAGTTAATAGCTTTATATAAGGTTTGCGAGGTGGGTGGGCGGCGGTTTAGGGGTTAACAACTTTATTATAATAGCAGCGATATGGGGGGCCGGGGGTTTAGGGGTTAATAGGTTTATTTAGTGTCTGTGATGTCAGGAGGTGGTGGTTTAGGGGTTAATAGGTTTATTTAGGTGTTAGCAATGCGGGTGTGCGCAGGATTAGGGGCTAATAAGTTTATTTAGTGTCAGCAATGTTGGGGGCGGCGGACTAGGGATATTTGGACTAGGGGTTTATGTTAAGGTGTTAGGCTTTAATGTACGGCGATCACCATTCCTCAGTCGCAGGTGTTAGTTTTTTTTTAACACTTTCTCTCCATTGATGTCTATGGGGGGAAAGCATTCACAAGCACAAAAAGGTCAGGCCTTGGGTTTTGTGCGGTATGGAGCCTAACGCACCATACTGCACATCAAAAGAAGGTTTTTCAGTAACTTGTAATGGCAGCGATATGGAGAATGCAATACCGTTCATTTTTTGCGTTATTTACACACTCGGTTTAGCGCATAACTTGTAATCTTGCCATTAGTAAATAGTAGTAAAAATAGAAAACATTCTCAGTGCCCAGCATGTGTGTGTCCTTAGTTATGGAAACGTATTATGGTTATAAAAATGGGAAAATGGGAGAATATTCTGTTGCACCAGCTTAAAACTTTAACAGTCGCCAATGAGTACAATGTCCCTATAAGCAAGGGATATGAACGGAACTAAACAACTTTTCAATATAGTACTAGGACACATGTAGAAAAACACTCAATTCAGTAGTGTGCTGCAAACTAGCATTTTTAATCTGAACTTCTTTGGCTAAAAGCCCAGGGGAACATTCCTTTTAGAAAACTAACCCCTTGGGAAAAGTAATAAGTTAGAATTTGTCTCATAGATAAATGTTGAGTTTAGTTATATCCAATTATACACTGTGTACAAAGCTCAGAGTGATTTTTAAAACTATTCCAGTGGCCCCAATTTAACTTAAGGGTGAACATTTTATTTACAGCGTGGTGTATACATTTTTTAGATATATTTATGTAGCTGCTAGGTTTAAATTTGAGACAATTTCAAGAATTAAGGCAAGATAAAACATACATATAAAAATAGATAATTTGTATAGCTATATATAGTAAAGAGAGAGCTAATGATATAATAATCAAAGCTAAGGTTGTACTAAAGTTAAATTTGTTTTACAGCATAAATTTGTAGTGCACTATAGGTACAGAGACTCAAATAAAGTACATATGAAATGCAACAGTATAGTGAATCAGGACTGCGGCCTAATTATAACAGAAATGTCCTTATTGGCATGAGAGCTCTTAATGCTGTCTGCTCACTTTTATGACTGTTAGCACAAATTAAAGAAATCTGACCATCATAAGAGTGCAACATTTGTTTAAATTTTTATAACTGCAATTTTTTTCTTCACTTACAGAAAGGACAAATTACTTCAGCATCTTTTTAAAGTATAGAAATATAAAATAGTGTCTGAGCTTTACATTGAAAAACACAGACATATATTTGTCAAATGAACAACACTTTAGTAAGAAACATACATATCCTCACAAATTCAGAGCACATACATTGCAATAACAGAGAGGGCAAAAAAGGCTATTTTGGCTTAAATAAACCTAATGGGCTAGAGAATAAGTGGCACACTATTGCTAGCGCTTGACGCCATAAGCAATATCACGACTGCACTAACTAGCGTGCATATTACAATTTGAAAGTAAATGGTTGTGCTCGAGCGCACCAGAAGACCTTGCATAAAGTGTACAGGATAAAAAAAAAAGTTGTACAAAACACAACATAAATACAATAAAATAAAGTATTACACTCATATATACACTTTCCGATAAATTAAATATTTTATATAAATAATAATAAAAATGTTTTATAAGGGTTAAGAAGAATATGGTATATGACAAGGTATTTGACTGTGAAAGATTATTATTAACACATATATGTCTATTTATGTGTTTGTATCTGTAAATATGTATATACATACATATATTCACATGTATACACACAAATATATACAGGTGGCCCTCGTTTTACAATGGTTCAATTTACACCGTTTCAGAATAACAACCTTTTTTTCCAGTCATGTGACTGCTATTGAAAAGCATTGAGAAGCAGTGCATTTAGTAAAATAGCCAGTAGGTGGAGCTGTCCGCTTGTGTTGCAGCAAAGGCAAGCAAGCTGAAATTAATCAGTTTAACCAGACCTGAGCTATCAAGCAGGTTTCAAAGGAACAAGATCTTCCTGTCTATATATCAGTCCAGATTGGAATGCATAGAAAGAACTGTTTGCAGAAAAATGCAAGTGAAGTCTGTGTTGTGTGATTATTTTATTAGGTTTATAATGCTGTTTAGCAAAAGTTTTTGTTAATTTAACTTAGTTTAATTATATATTCTGTGTTGCGTGATTATTTTATTAGGTTTATAATGCTGTTTAGCATTTAAAGTCTTCATTTCAAAGCTTTAAAAATAATGTATTAGGTGTTACTTATGACAATTTTGAGAGGGGCCTGGAACCTAACTCCCTCACTTCCCATTGACTTACATTATAAACTGGGTTTCAATTTACAATGGTTTCCATTTACAACCATTCCTTCTGGAACCTTACCCCGGCATAAACTGAGGGCTACCTGTATATATATATATATATATATATATATATATATATATATATATTTACACTCTATATTTTGGAGCCCTTTCCACTCAAATACCTTTTTTTTTGTTTTTTGATTGCTAGGTGTTTTATTTTTTATATTCCATCCATAGTGAAATTACTGTGTACATATGACTTTCAAATTACTAACAATGAATTGCATATCGAGTGGGTTACAGACTATGGTAAAGTAACATTATATATGATTAATGACAAATTTGCTTACATTAGTTATGCATTGAGATCTGGTAGTATTAAAGGGACATTCCTGACAAAATTCAAATCCATGTGGGTGCATTTCAGTTTTGATTAGAAGCATTTTTGTAATACACATGTATTAGCAAACATGCTTGTAATAACATCTATAACTGTTTTAAAAATGTATTTAAGTATGCACCATGCACCAGCATATTAGACACAGCACTTGGTCAGAGGACCTAAGGTGCTTACATCATCTGGTAGGGACTCAATTTATTAATTGCTTACGTGATACAAGTATCTTAGTTATATATAACTTTTTATTCCAAGTTTTCAATCATTTTTTAGACAGTGTTATTATCAATTATTTTTTTTTATTTTTTTTAATGAAATTTTTATTGAGGTTCAATATTCAGTAACATATAAGCACTATATCCAATGGCATACTGATACAAAAAGGGAGAAATCATATCAGACACATTGATATACACAAACAGTTATGTTACATCTGTTACGTCACAGAAGTGTTTAAGAATTCAAATGAACGTCATATTTGCAAGGGAAACAGAGTAAAAAAAATGAACAAGAAAATACATTTTTTCTTTTGCTTTGAAAATGATATAAAACAAGACTCACATATGAGAGGTAGGGATTATAGCAAGCATAAATATACATTTGAGTTAGTTAAAAAGTGCAATTACAACTTTTTCAAATAGTACAGTATGTATATTGTATCAATATTTGGCAATATGTGGATAATCTCTAAAGTTCAAAAGATGGTTATAAATGTATATAGAGCTTGAGAATAAAAGCTGCCTTTAAACCGAGCAGTATAAATTGCCAATATAAGAATTATCCGTGAAAACGTGCTAGAATATGTGTAGTCTTTGTATACATAAAGTGAAAGGGAAGTAAGCACCTGCGACTTTGCCTCAGATTATTAGGAGATGTAAAATTGGAATAGAGGGAACAGGGAAGTAAGTATATGTCGGTTAATAAGGGAGTAGATCAATCAATAATTTGTATAGGGTAGGCTTACATGAGTCTAAGGACCATAAGCTATTACTAAATGCTCAGGAACCGGCTCCACCCAGGGCCCTTGGGTTTATGCCAGATACCAGTGATAACAAAAAGGATGATTGAACGGTTCCCATTTTAAAGTACCTAAAATCCCTTAATAAGAACTGTAATGTAATTGAATAATACAATTCCTGTTCCCAGACTGTCTTCTCAACTCTACTGGAGTACTGTCATATCATCTATCGCAGTGATTTTTAACCTTTTTTTTGCCGTGGCACACTTTTTTACATTAAAAATTCCTGTGGCACACCACCATCCCAAAATTTAAAAAAAATCACACATTGTAGCCTAATACAGCATATATATATACACATACACACAAACACACACATACTGTATGTATTGTGCTGTTATGCCATGCCTCCTACAAACTACCCCTGCACTGGGAGTAAAAAACAAGCAAAGTTTAAAAAATATGTCACACTGTTGTCAGTCTGCTGTCGCACACCTGAGGATTTCTCACGGCACACTAGTGTGCCACGGCACACTGGTTGAAAAACACTGATCTATCGGCATCGTAACAGGACGCTAAAGAATAAAAATACAAATCAAAAGTGGTACTTATCGAGGTAAACCACAAATTAGTCTCTGGGATTTAAGTGCATACCCAGAGAACAGTGTAAAAGTGGTAGTGGGGGGGGGGAGGGTGAGAAGTCATGTAGCCAGCCACCCAAATGATAAATAAAAAGAAAGAAATATACCAAGAGTGCAGCTCTGTCTCAACACTATTTATATAAATATGACCTAGCATCAACATTTTTAACCGAAGTAGTTGCTAAGTATAAAGTATAAGTGGGCAGCTTCATCTCTCAGTTCACTGTATAACATTCATAAAAATTAGAATAAAATTGGATAAAGATTGCTCTATAGCCACTGTGAACAGAAATGGACTCTGTGTGATAAAACTAAAGATTGCACTGTCTGTATCGGAAGGCATGAGAAAAGAAAACAAAATAAGCTAAACACCAACGGCTAGATTTAGAGTTCTGCGGCCAAAGGGGTGCGTTAGCTACGCATGTATTTTTTCCCCCGCACCTTTTAAATACCGCTGGTATTTAGAGTTCACAGAAGGGCTGCGTTAGGCTCCAAAAAGGGAGCGTAGAGCATAATTTAACGCCACTGCAACTCTAAATACCAGCGGTGCTTACGGACGCGGCCAGCTTCAAAAACGTGCTTGTGCACGATTCCCCCATAGGAAACAATGGGGCAGTTTGGGCTAAAAAAAAAACCTAACACCTGCAAAAAAGCAGCGTTCAGCTCCTAACGCAGTCCCATTGTTTCATATGGGAAAACACTTCCTATGTCTGCACCTAACACCCTAACATGAACCCCAAGTCTAAACACCCCTAACCTTACACTTATTAACCCCTAATCTACCGCCCCCGCTATAGCTGACCCCTGCATATTATTTTTAACCCCTAATCTGCCGCTCCGTACACCACCGCAACCAACGTTATCCCTATGTACCCCTAATCTGCTGCCCCTAACCTCCGCCGACCCCTATATTATATTTATTAACCCCTAATCTGCCGTCCCCAACGTCGCCGCCACCTACCTACAATTATTAACCCCTAATCTGCCGACCGGACCTCACCGCTACTATAATAAAGTTATTAACCCCTAATCCGCCTCACTCCCACCTCAAAAACCCTATAATAAATAGTATTAACACCTAATCTGCCCTCCCTAACATCGCCGACACCTAACTTCAAGTATTAACCCCTAATCTGCCGACCGGACCTCGCCGCTACTCTAATAAATGTATTAACCCCTAAAGCTAAGTCTAACCCTAACCCTAACACCCCCCTAAGTTAAATATAATTTAAATCTAACAAAATAAAATAAATCTTATTAAATAAATTATTCCTATTTAAAGCTAAATACTTACCTGTAAAATAAACCCTAATATAGCTACAATATAATTAATAATTACATGGTAGCTATTTTAGGATTTATATTTATTTTACAGGCAACTTTGTATTTATTTTAACTAGGTACAATAGCTATTAAATAGTTAATAACTATTTAATAGTTACCTAGTTAAAATAATTACAAAATTACCTGTAAAATAAATCCTAACCTAAGTTACTATTAAACCTAACACTACACTATCAATAAATAAATTAAATAAACTATCTACAATTATCTACAATTATATCAACTAAACTAAATTACAAAAAAAACCCCACTAAATTACAAAAAAACCAAACACTAAATTACAAAAAATAAAAAAAGATTACAAGAATTTTAAACTAATTACACCTACTCTAAGCCGCCCCCAAAATAAAAAAATGCCCTACTCTATTCTAAAATAAAAATTGTAAAGCTCTTTTACCTTACCAGCCCTTAAAAGGGCCTTTTGCGGGGCATGCCCCAAAGAATTCTGCTCTTTTGCCTGTAAAAAAAAACATACAATACCCCCCAACATTACAACCCACCACCCACATACCCCTAATCTAACCCAAACCCCCCTTAAATAAACCTAACACTAAGCCCCTGAAGATCTCCCTACCTTGTCTTCACTACGCTGTGTATCACCGATCCATTCAGAAGAGGGTCCGAAGTCTTCCTCCTATCCGGCAAGAAGAGCTCCTCCAGAGGGTCCAAAGTCTTCATCCTATCCGGGCAGAAGAGGACATCAGGACCATCAGTCAAGTGGCATCTTCTATCTTCTTCCATCCGGCGCGGAGCGGGAACATCTTCAAGCAGCCGACGCGGAGCCATCCTTCTTCACCGACGGACTAACGATGAATGAAGGTTCCTTTAAGGGACGTCATCCAAGATGGCGTGCCTCAAATTCCGATTGGCTGATAGGATTCTATCAGCCAATCGGAATTAAGGTAGGAAAAATCTGATTGGCTGATTGAATCAGCCTATCATATTCAAGTTCAATCCGATTGGCTGATCCAATCAGCCAATCAGATTGAGCACGCATTCTATTGGCTGATCGGAACCTTAATTCCGATTGGCTGATAGAATCCTATCAGCCAATCAGAATTTGAGGGACGCCATCTTGGATGACGTCATTTAAAGGAACCTTCATTCGGACTTAGGACGTCGTTAGAAGAGGATGGATCCGCACCGGCTGCTTCAAGATGGACCCGCTCCGCTCCGGATGGAAGAAGATAGAAGATGCCGCCTGGATGAAGACTTCCGAGCCTCTGGAGGACCTCTTCTGGCCGGATAGGATGAAGACTTCGGACCCTCTGGAGGACCTTTTCTGGACGGATCGGTGATACCCAGCTGGGTGAATACAAGGTAGGGAGATCTTCAGGGGCTTAGTGTTAGGTTTATTTAAGGGTTGTTTGGGTTAGATTAGGGGTATGTGGGTGGTGGGTTGTAATGTTGGGGGGTATTGTATGTTTTTTTTTACAGGCAAAAGAGCTGATTTCTTTGGGGCATGCCCCGCAAAAAGCCCTTTTAAGGGCTGGTAAGGTAATAGAGCTGTTAACTTTTTATTTTAGAATAGGGTAGGGCATTTTTTTATTTTGGGGGGCTTTGTTATTTTTAGGGGGCTTAGAGTAGGTGTAATTAGTTTAAAGTTCTTGTATTCTTTTTTTATTTTCTGTAATTTAGTGGTTTTTTTTGTAATTTAGTTTAGTTGATTTAATTGTAGGTAATTGTAGGTAGTTTAGTTAATTTATTTATTGATAGTGTAGTGTTAGGTTTAATTGTAACTTAGGTTAGGATTTATTTTACAGGTAATTTTGTTATTATTTTAACTAGGTAGCTATTAAATAGTAAATAACTATTTAATAGCTATTGTACCTAGTTAAAATAAATACAAAGTTGCCTGTAAAATAAATATAAATCCTAAAATAGCTACAATATAATTATTCGTTATATTGTAGCTATATTAGGATTTATTTTACAGGTAAGTATTTAGCTTTAAATAGGAATAATTTATTTAATAAGATTTAATTTATTTCGTTAGATAAAAATTATATTTAACTTAGGGGGGTGTTAGTGTTAGGGTTAGACTTAGCTTTAGGGGTTAATACATTTATTAGAGTAGCGGCGAGGTCCGGTAGGCAGATTAGGGGTTAATACTTGAAGTTAGGTGTCAAAGATGTTAGGGAGGGCAGATTAGGGGTTAATACTATTTATTATAGGGTTTTTTAGGCGGGAGTGCGATGGTTTAGGGGTTAATACATTTATTATAGTGGCGGCGAGGTCCGGCCGGCAGATTAGGGGTTAATAAGTGTAGGTAAGGTAGCGGCGACGTTGGGGGGGCAGATTAGGGGTTAATAAATATTATGTAGGTGTCAGCGATGTTAGGGGCAGCAGATTAGGGGTACATAGAGATAATGTGGGTTGCGGCGGTGTCCGGAGCGGAAGATTAGGGGTTAATAATAAAATGCAGGTGTCAGCGATAGCGGGGGCGGCAGATTAGGGGTTAATAAGTATAAGTTTAGGGGTGTTTAGACTCTGGGTTCATGTTAGGGTGTTAGGTGCAGACTTAGGAAGTGTTTCCCCATAGGAAACAATGGCGCTGCGTTAGGAGCTGAACGCTGCTTTTTTGCAGGTGTTAGGTTTTTTTGCAGCTCAAACTGCCCCATTGTTTCCTATGGGGGAATCGTGCACGAGCACGTTTTTCCAGCTGGCCGCTACAGTAAGCAAAGCTGGTATTTAGAGTTGAAGTGGCGGTAAATATGCCTCTATGCTCCCTTTTTGGAGCCTAACGCAGCCCTTCAGACAACTCTAAATACCAGCGTTATTTAAAAGGTTCGGGGGAAAAAAAACACGCGTAGCTAACGCACCCCTTTGGCCGCAAAACTCTAAATCTAGCCGTTAAGGTACAAAGGTGATATCATTATTGCACATTTTAAATGGTTAGCTCAACGTGAATATAGCTACATTGAAATGCTAGATTAGGAGCTAGTCATTAGAATAAATATAAAGCAGGTAGGTATATGTTTCATATGTAGCCATTACTATAAATATTGGATGATATATGTGCATAAATGTGAAAATAAATGGCTATCCAGCTGTTAAATAGTCTAGAGTATATAGAGAAGCAAAAACCATTATATCATTGTTAAACTTGGTAAACTTTTTGGCATACTTCTAAGCACATAATGCAATTGGAGAAGAAGACAGGATTTTGTTCTAGTGATCTTACTAAGAATCCATCAGAACTAAAAATAGCTGAAACCATGTTATTGTGAGCTGGTGTGTATATTACAAATCTCTATAGATAAAAGTACAACAAATGACAAAAAACATTTGACCAACTCAGAAATAGTGATGTTGCGAACCTTAAAATTTCGGTTCACGAACGGCGGACTCGAACTTCCGCTACTGTTCGCGAACCGGTGAACCGGGCGAACCGCCATTGACTTCAATAGGCAGGCGAACTTTAAAACCCACAAGGACTCTTTCTGGCCACAATAGTGATGGAAAAGTTGTTTCAAGGGGACTAACACCTGGACTGTGGCATGCCGGAAGGGGATCCATGGCAAAACTCCCACGGAAAATTACATAGTTGATGCAGAGTCTGGTTTTAACCCATAAAGGGCCTTAATCACCTAACATTCCTAAAAATTTTTTGAATAACGTGCTTTAAAACATTAGGTATGATGTTGTATCGATCAGGTAGTGTAAGGGTTACGCCCGCTTCACAGTGACAGACCAAACTCCCCGTGTAACGCACCGCAAACAACCGCAAACTGTCCATTTGTACAACCACGAGATAGATAGATTTGAAAGATAGGCAGGCAGGCAACTGCAATTCAATTGCACTAGCAGACTGATGATTCACAGTCAAAAAAGTTTTTATTTTAAATATTTACAATACTGTTATAACAAATATGATTGGTGGCACTAGTTGGCAAGTGGGCCTGGCACACACGCTGGCAGGCAGGCAACTTCAATTAGATTACAATAGCAGACTGATGTTTCACAGTCAAAAAAGTTATTTTTTAAAATATTTACACTACTGTTATATTAAATATGATTGGTGGCACTAGTTGGCAAGTGGGCCTGGCACACACGCTGGGAGGCAGGCAACTGCAATTAGATTACACTAGCTGACTGATGTTTCACAGTCAAAAAAGTTTTTTTTTTAAATATTTACAATACTGTTATAACAAATATGATTGGTGGCACTAGTTGGCAAGTGGGACTGGCACACACGCTGGCAGGCAAGCAACTGCAATTCAATTGCACTAGCAGACTGACGATTCACAGTCAAAAAAGTTTTTATTTTAAATATTTACAATACTGTTATAACAAATTTGATTGGTGGCATTAGTTGGCAAGTGGGCCTGGCACATACACTGGCAGGCAGGCAACTTAAATTAGATTACACTAGCAGACTGATGATTCACAGTCAAAAAAGTTTTTTTTTTTTTAAATATTTACACTACTGTTATAACAAATATGATTGGTGGCACTAGTTGGCAAGTGGGCCTGGCACACACGCTGGCAGGCAGGCAACTGCAATTAGATTACACTAGCTGACTGATGTTTCACAGTCAAAAAAGTTTTTTTTTTAAATATTTACAATACTGTTATAACAAATATGATTGGTGGCACTAGTTGGCAAGTGGGCCTGGCACACACGCTGGCAGGCAGGCAACTGCAATTCAATTGCACTAGCAGACTGATGATTCACAGTCAAAAAAGTTTTTATTTTAAATATTTACACTACTGTTATAACAAATATGATTGGTGGCACTAGTTGGCAAGTGGGCCTGGCACACACGCTGGCAGGCAGGCAACTGCAATTCAATTGCACTAGCAGACTGATGATTCACAGTCAAAAAAGTTTTTATTTTAAATATTTACACTACTGTTATAACAAATATGATTTGTGGCACTAGTTGGAAAGTGGGCATGGCACACACGCTGGCAGACAGGCAACTGCAATTAAATAACACTAGCAGACTGATGTAAAAGGTTTTTTTTTTTAAAAGTTACACTAATGTTACAACAGATAGGAGTGGTGGCACTGAGGATGGAAGTAGGCACAGTATATGCTGGCAGCCTGACACACATGCTGGCACTAGTGGCAGCCAGGCTGGCCTGGCAACTAAAATTAAATAACACTAGAAGACTGATATAAAAGTTTTTTTTTTTTTAATTTACACTAATGTTACACCAGATATAAGTTGTGGAAAACAGAGCTATTAATCACAGTATATGAGGTGCGCCTGACACACAGGCCTGATGGAAAATGAAATTAGATTACACTAGCAAAATGATGTAAATTTTTTTTTTTTAAATTTACACAAATGTTAACCAGATATCAGTGGTGGCACAGAAGAATTAATCACAGTATATGATGTGGGCCTGACACACAGGCCTGATAGAAAATGAAATTAGATTACACTAGCAAAATGATGTAAAAGTTTTTTATTTTTTTTTATTTACACTAATGTTACACCAGATATCAGTGGTGGGGTGGAATAGAGCAATTAATCACAGTATATGATGTGGGCCTGACACACAGGCCTGATAGAAAATGAAATTAGATTACACTAGCAAAATGATGTAAAAGTTTTTTTTTTTAAATTTACACTAACGTTAAGCAGATATCAGTGGTGGCACTAATCACAGTATATGCTGTGAGCCTCACACACAGGCTGATAGCCAGGCAAATGCAAATTAAATTACTAAAAAAAAACAACAAAAAAACGACTGAAGTTCTAGCCCTAAAAAGGGCTTTTTGGGCTGAAGTTCTAGCCCTAAAAGGGCTTTTTGGGGTGCTGTCCTTACAGCAGAGATTAGATGAGTCCTTCAGGACTGTAGTGGACACTAAATACACTAGCCTAGCTATCTATTTCCCTATAAAATCAGCAGCAGCAGCACTAAACCTCCTCTCACTAAGACAGCAGGATCATAATGAATCTAAAATGGCTGCTGCCCAGGAGCTGGGAGGGTCTGTGAGGGAGTGTCTGCTGCTGATTGGCTGAAATGTGTCTGCAGACTGTGAGATACAGGGTCAAAGTTTCCTCAATGATGACGAATAGGGGGCGGATCGAACATCGCATATGTTCGCCCGCCGCGGCAAACGCGAACAAACTAAGATCGCCGGCAACTGTTCTCCGGCGAACAGTTCGCGACATCACTACTCAGAAAATAAAGTGGAATTTTAACACTTAGTTCCAAGGGAGAGCTAGCTTAGACCTTAGGGTAACTTATAGTTATGTAATGGTCTGTTACAGGATGCAGGTGGCGTATTATCTAAGTGTAAAACAATAGTGATCATATCAGTATAGCTACAGCTCTAACAAACAAACCAATGAACAGTAGTGAGGAATATTTGCTTTGTGTAAAAAGGCAAAAGCAACAATCAATCTCACAGTGTGGCTCATCAGGTAATGTCCGAAGTCTGACTATTGCTCTGTGTCTCTATCCAATGCCTGCTCTGTCATAGAGTCTATTATGGCTTATAATATATTATATTATAGGGCTGGAAATGATGAGAATGCCTCCAGGGGTCCCATTCTTAGATATGCCCCCCAGGGTCTCAACTCACGATCGCTATATACACGTCTCAAAGTTCCCTGGGTTGCAGAGCGGATGATAAGCCACACAGATCCAACAGCCATGCATATTTTGAGTGCCGAGTATAAACAACTCCCAGGATCTTCACCTGTTTGAGCACCATAGACTTCTGGGTCATCACAGAAAATGATAGGTAAGAGATAGAGAGACCTTGCCAAACCTGGGTTGTCGGTTCGCTGCTCCGCAATTTCAAGTACGAATCCCCAACCATTAAGTCACTCTGAAATCCGGTATATACGGGCCACAAGCACTGGAGCCCCTGAGCACCACCACTCCCGAACTCCACCAGAACATGATCAGGATCTAAAATGTGCATAGTGGTTTGGGTGTCCTCCCAATTGAATGTCCTGCACAGAGTTTCTGTAAGTGCAGCATGATGTTTGTTAAGCAGGCAGCACATCTTGTCAATGATTGACAAGCAAGTCATCATGGTTGATGTGCTGGCTTTCTGGAGTAGGTATGCCCTGGGCTAGAAAAGAGCCCTCTGTCTGGTTATTGTATAGGGGTTTAACTGCTGTCTGCACAAATGCAATACATAAACCTACCTACCCCTTTTTCTGGTAAACGAACAGAATTCAGGGATTTCAAAAATGCTTGCAATCTTCTCTTTAGCATGAAACCACGTACTTATTGCACAGAAAAATGTTTAAGTTTGCACCACTATCTCTTTCCTCTCAGGGAAACCCAGAGCCTGGGCTAATAGATTTTATGAGTCTAGTGATCCTATTTTGGAATCTTTAGAGATTTTGTTCTCTGCAATGTCTAGTTTATATGAGGATACAAATAAACCGATTAATGCTGAAACAAAACTGCGATTTTTAAAACAAGGAAAGAGAACAGTTGAAGAGTATGTAACTGATTTCCAGATGTTGGTAAGTGACTCATTGTGGAATCATATATCTTTAAGAGATCAGTTTCGTTTTGGACTCTCAGAAACCTTAAAAGATGAGATTTCACGTTTAGAGATGCCAGAGACACTTGAAGGGTTAATTCGCCTAAGCATTACATTAGACAGATGTTTGAGAGAAAGAAGGTCAGAGAAATTTAGTTCTGATCCAAACACAAAACACTCCTTCCCACTTACCACTAATACAGAAACTTTCCACAAACCCCACACCTATGGAGATAGGTTCAATTAAAGGGCCACTCTCCAAAGAAGAAAAGACACAACGCAGAATGGCAAACCTATGCCTACAGTTGAAACTCGAAAAATTAGAATATCGTGCAAAATTTCATTTATTTCACTAATGCAACTTAAATGGTGAAACTAATATATGAGATAGACTCATTACATGCAAAGCAAGATAGTTCAAGCCGTGATTTGTCATAATTGTGATGATTATGGCTTACAGCTCAGGAAAACCCCAAATCCACAATCTCAGAAAATTAGAATATTGTGAAAAGGTGCAATATTCTAGGCTCAAAGTGTCCCACTCTAATCAGCTAATTAAGCCATAACACCTGCAAAGGGTTCCTGAGCCTTTAAATGGTCTCTCAGTCTGGTTCAGTAGGAATCACAATCATGGGAAAGACTGCTGACCAGACAGTTGTGCAGAAAACCATCATTGACACCCTTCATAAGGAGGGAACGCCTCAAAAGGTAATTGCAAAAGAAGTTGGATGTTCCCAAAGTGCTGTATCAAAGCAAATTAATAGAAAATTATGTGGAAGGGAAAAGTGTGGAAGAAAAAGGTGCACAAGCAGCAGGGATGACCGCAGCCTGGAGAGGATTGTTTCCATGCCACGCCGCATTGAGGCAGTAATTGCTGCAAAAGGGGCCCAAACCAAGTACTGACTACATATAGTATGCATGCTTATACTTTCAGAGGTCCGATATTGTTCTATGTACAATCCATGTTTTATTGATTGCTTGTAATATTCTAATTTTCTGGGATTGTGGATTTGGGGTTTTCATGAGCTGTAAGCCATAATCATCACAATTATGACAAATCACGGCTTGAACTATCTTGCTTTGCATGTAATGAGTCTATCTCATATATTAGTTTCACCTTTTAAGTTGCATTAGTGAAATAAATGCACTTTTGCACGATATTCTAATTTTTAGAGTTTCACCTGTATACTTTGCAAATAAAGACCATCTAGTTTCTGACTGCCCATCTCTCGCAAGACAGAAAAAGGGTAAGGAAAAGTTTATTAACAGTATAAACCCCACTAAACAACAAACTCATTTATCTATAACTTTTACATTACAGTGGGATCAACAACTTATTCAGACTGAAGCCATAATAGACTCTGGAGCATGTGGATTATTCATAAATTCTGAATTTTTTAAATCAAATAATATACCTACTGTCGGTAAACAAACTCCAATTTTTGTAAAATTTATTGACGGATCTCTCATAAAATAGGGACCCATAACATATCACACCATACCTATGTTACTGTCAACAATTGAAGGACACATAGAGTACATAACTTTTGACATTATTCCTATAATGAATCATATCATTATATTAGGGTTTCCCTGGTTACAAAAACACAACCCAAAGATTGACTGGACATACTGTAAAACAATGTTCCAATCTGATTACTGCCTAAAAACTCGTTTTCCACAAGTATTACTTTCTAGTCTTGAGATTGTTGTACCAAAGGTGTATCAGGATCTTTCTGACGTTTTTGATATGAAAGAAGCAGAAACTTTACCTCCTCACAGGATATTTGATTGCCCCATAGACATTATCTCTGGCTCACAAATACCCCATGGTAAAATTGACCCTTAATCTCAGAATGAATTAACTCATTTACATCAATACCTTGACGAGAACCTAAAAAAAGGTTTTATATCTTCCTCTACATCTCCAGCTGCAGCCAGTATTTTCTTTGTGAAGAACAGAGATGATAACTTAAGAACCATTATAGATTATAGAGCCCTTAATGCTGTTACAATTAAAAACCGTTACCCCTTACCACTTATACCTGAGCTATTTGAACGACTAACAAATGCCACCATTTACACCAAATTAGATTTAAAGGGGGACTATAACTTAATACGTATAAAAAAAGGTGATGAATGGAAAACAGCATTTCGTATTAGATATGGCCTTTACCAGTATAATGTAATGCCATTTGGGCTTTGTAATGCCCCAGCCCCATTTCAACACTTCATAAATGAAATATTCAGAGATTTGACTGATCTATGTTATCATATATCTAGACGATATTCTCATATATTCAAGAAACCTCCAAGAACATGAAAAACATGTACGTTGGGTGCTTACACGCTTCTGAGAACATAGACTATTTGCAAAATTACAGAAGTATCAATTTCACGTAAACAAAATTAAGTTCCTAGGATATATATTATATCACCTAACCACATCCAAATGGACCCAGAAATTACAAATTGGTCCCAACCCACTACTGTAAAAGCTCTGCAGAGGTTTTTGGGGTTCTCCAATTTTTATAGAAAGTAACTACTTCCAATAACAGAACAATTAACCAAGCTTACTAAAAAACACCAAAAATTTTCATGGACAGAAGAAGCCCAACAAGCTTTTGACTACTTAAAGAAAAGTTTTATCACTGCCTCCATTTTAACACTCCCTAATCAAAATGCCCAATTCATTCTAGATGTTGACGCATCAAACTCAGGAATTAGAGCTGTCTTGTCACTACGTAATGAACAAACATCCAAACTTCATCCTATATCCTTCTACTCACGTGCACTTTTACCAGCTGAGTGTAACTACTCAAGTGGAGATAAAGAACTGTTGGCCATTAAATGCTCACTAGAAAATTGGAGACATTTACTAGAAGGAACAACTCAAACTTTTATGATATAAACTAATCATAAAAACCTTGAATATTTGAAAACAAACAAAACTTTGTCTTCACGACATGTAAGATGGGCCCTGTTCATGGATAGATTTAATTTCCGCATCACCTATAGACCTGGTACCCAAAACTGCAAGGCAGATGCTCTATCTAGAATACATTACTTCACCCCTCCTAAAGATTCTCTAACTCAAATAATTCCGCCAGAAAAATTCTTGGCAAACCTTACCTCTTTAGAAAAATAGATATTGGAAACACTGGAATTTAACCCAGAAGACCCAGAGAACTGTGAATTAGAACCTAACTCTGGGTTGTACTATCATAAAGGCAAAATGTACATACCAAGAAAACTCAGAGAAACCATTTATTTACATTTCCATGATAACCTTATGGCAGGACACCCTGGCGTTAAAAAGACCATAGAATTGATCAGAAGGTATTTCTGGTGGTCACAAATAGACACCTTCATATATAAATATGTTACAACCTGTGAGGTCTGTGCCAGAAATAAAATGGATCATAGAAAACCCATTGGCTATTTAACCTCCATCCCAATCCCAGATACACCTTGGACAACAATTTCTATGGATTTCATTGTTGAGTTACCAAAATCACAACAATATGACACAATTTTAGTAGTGGTAGACCATCTCATTGGTAGACTAGCTTATTTTATTCCATTAAAAGTTTTACCTACAGCTAAAGCTACTGTTTTCTTAGACTCTATTGTTAAACTATACGGACTACCTACAACTATAATCACTGACCGGGTACACAATTCACCTCATATTTCTGGAAATCTCTCTGTAAAATACTAAAGATTGACTCTGGGCTATCCACATCATTCCATCCACAAACCAATGGTTTGACTGAAAGGAAAAACCAGATATTAGAGCAATACTTAAAATGTCATGTAACTCATCTTCAAGATGATTGGTTATCATATTTATTAATGGCAGAGTTCTCATACAATAACTCTGTATCCCCCTCATCAAAATGACTCCTTTCTTTGCTACTTATGGATAACATCCTTCAACTATATCAATAAGCAACACAACCGTCAACTCTCCAGCAGCCACAACTTATTCAACATCTTTGCAAGATCGATTACAAGTCCTAAAGACACATCTCTCAGAAGCCAAGAAAGACAAAAATACTACTATGATTCACATCATAGACCAAGTCCGGAATACCAGATCAGAGATTTAGTTTGGCTTTCCACCAAACACCTGAAATTACAAACATCTTGTAAAAAGTTATCCAACCAGTTCATCGGACCCTTTTCTGTCAGAAGAATCATAAATTCCAATGCAATAACTCTCAAGCTACCAGACCATTACAAAATACATACAATGTTTCATGTATCGCTTCTCAAGCCTTACTCCCCAAATACTTGTTCTAACAGTGATGTTGTACCTCCTCCTCCTCCAATCAATTTTTAGGATCATGAGGAATTCGAAGTAGAAAATATTCTTGATTCACGTATTAGACATAGAAAGGTTGAATATTTGATAAAATGGAAGGGTTATGGTCCTGAGGAGAATTCTTGGCAAGATGGATCAGATATTCATGCACCACGATTAATTGCTAACTTCCATCGAAAAAACCCATTGAAGCCACAACTTGATTCCCCAGAGCGGAATCCTTGAGGAGGGGTATATGTGATATCTCTTTAAGTCTGACCTCACCTTCTTACATCAGAACTCTATTTCAGGCAACACCTAACACCTATCATTGCCTGATTATTGAAGTCGATGCCGCTGCTGTGGATCTCTGAGCTTATCCTCAAGCCTCATATCATTGCCAGAATCTCCTATGAACTTGTGCTCTATTTGCGTTCTATTTTCTATTTTAACTTATTTTTGATTATAACCGCAATTCCTTAATATTGCCATTGTCCGCAACTTGTATTTACCTGTTTACCCAATCTCCAAGATTCCACCTGTTGAATCTCTTTCCTTTACCAGAACCTAACCTGTTACCGGAACCTCTCAAAGTTCACTGAACTGCTCCACGGGATAACAACCTTCCGAAGTCATTCTCCTCATACCTCACTGCAGACTCTCCACACTCACTAAATCCTTTTCATCTTGAACTGATCATCGTATTACCTGTATCATTTCGCTGCCTTCTGAACCGCAAGTATTATAACATCAATACCGCTACTAAGTTGCTATTGTATATTCCACAGACTGTATTCAACACTTACCTTCTCTGTGAATCTGATACATGAACACTGAGCCTACTTACCATTCTCTTTAAATGTCAGCTTGGCCTATCTGAATTTAAAGTGCTAACTACTTTGCAGTCGTTAACAGTTATACGGAAGCTTTATATTTTCCATCTGATGTTAAACTATATCCATGTTCACTACTATAAGTTTACATTGGAAAATATTGTTAAAGCATTGTGGTCATATTTACAAATCACTACTATAAATCTGCTATAAAGATATTTATCCAGATTTATTACTTTTTTATTTGGCATTATCTATTACAGCAACAAAACTTATTTAACAACCAAATATAATTCAGTGAAGCCTAACAATTTAATTGTTATACTGAATTGTGATTAGTCCATGGCCATTCGAATGCATTTGAATACATCCAAACTAATTCAGATTTATTCGTTACAATTTTGGATTAGTTTAGTTGATAGGGTAATTAGGAAATTCAAATCGATTCGAATCTCCGAATTTGGCGAATTCATCTGAATTTAGATTCGGAACGAAACTAATCACACATGTCTAATCTATATCTATATACACTCACCGGCCACTTTATGAGGTACACCTGTTCAATTTCTTGGAAACACAAATTGCTAATCAGCCAATCACATGTTAGCAACTCAATGCATTTAGGGTTTACAGAGAATGGTCCGAAATAGAGAAAATATTCAGTGAGCGGCAGTTGTGTGGACTACAGCAGCAGAAGACCACACCGGGTGCCACTCCTGTCAGCTAAGAACAGGAAACTGAGGAAAAAATTTGCACAGGCTTACCAAAATTGGACAATAGAAGATAAGAAAAACGTTGCTTGGTCTGATGAGTTTTGATTTCCACTGCGACATTCAGATGGTAGGGTCAGAATTTGGCATAAACAATATGAAAGCATAGATCCATCCTGCCTTGTAACAACGGTTCAGGCTGGTGGTGTAATGGTGTGGGGGATATTTTCTTGGCACACTTTGGGCCCCTTAGTACCAATTGAGCATCGTTTAAATGCCACGGCCTACCTGAGTATTGTTGCTGACCATATCCTTCCCTTTATGACTACAGTGTACCCATCTTCTGATGGCTACTTCCCAAAGGATAATGAACCATGTCACAAAGCTCAAATCATCTCAACCTGTTTTTTTTAACATGATAATGAGTTCACTTTACTCCAATGGCCTCCAAAGTCAACAGATCTCAATCCAATAGAGCACCTTTGGGATGTGGTGGAACGGGAGATTCGCATCATGGATGTGCAGCCGACAAATCTGCAGCAACTGCGTGATGCTATCATGTCAATATGGACCAAAATGTCTAAGGAATGTCTCCAACACCTTGTTGAATCTATGCCACAAAGAATTAAGGCAGTTCTGAAGGCAAAAGCGGGTCCAACCCGGTACTAGCAAGGTGTACCTAATAAAGTGGCCGGTGAGTGTATATTCATATAGATATATAGGTATAGATATATATCTTACACAAAATAATCATGGGAGAAGTTAACGTGGTCTCAATATCAGAAGTCCTGACCTACCCACGTGAAATGTTTATTTTTAGCACAGTTAGCATTTAAGAGAAAGTAAAAGTTAGTGCACCACTTTTTATCTAGACCAATTTATGCCATTATTATGAGTATCGGTTTGGGTTTGTTGCGATACTATTACAAGTTGCCAGCAATTTGAACACGACCTCTTATTCACATTGCTGGGAAGCATTGTACTCATGAGAGCTTGCTTCCATAGGCTCCTATGGGAACCTCGTTTTTATACCGTCAGAGATGGCATCAGAACCTAAATATAATATACAGTATATATATATATATATATATATATATATATATATATTAATATGTGTATATGCACATATTAATACTTATATATATATATATATATATATATATATATATATATATATATATATATATATATATATATATATAAAAGCATATACATATATATTTACTGGGATCACACAGTTCCCATAGACCACAATGTAAAAGCGCTTTTCAGTGCCGTTTTTTTTCTAACACCCCACTCCCGCCAACTTTAGCCCCAAAATACTGCCTAGTGCAGTTATTTTATTAAAAAATAAAGACGCTTCTATCTTTATTTTTAATAAAATACACTGTATTTTTGGGGCATTTGGGGTACATTTATAAAATAAACCATAGATCTGATCGCTGGTTAATTTTATAAACGCTAATTGCTACCGCAAGCTCGCAGAATAAATAACCAGCCATTTGTGATGGCTGATTAAAGGGATAGGAAAGTCAAAATTAAACTTGCATGATTCAGATATAGCATGTCATTTTAAGACACTTTTAAATGCACTTCGATTTTTTAAATGTGCTTTGTTCTCTTACACCTAGATTTAGAGTTCTGCAGCCAAAGGGGTGCGTTAGCTACGCGTGCTTTTTTTCCCACGTACCTTTTAAATACCGCTGGTATTTAGAGTTCACAGAATGGCTGGGTTTTCAGTGCGTTAGGCTCCAAAAAGGGAGCGTAGAGCATAATTTAATGCCACTGCAACTCTCGATACCAGCGGTGCTTACGGAAGCGGCCAGCTTAAAAAACGTGCTCGTGCACGATTCCCCCATAGAAAACAATGGGGCTGTTTGAGCTGAAAAAAAACCTAACACCTGCAAAAAAGCTGTGTTCAGCTCCTAACGCAGCCCCATTGTTTTCTATGGGGAAACACTTCCTACGTCTGCACCTAACACTCTAACATGTACCCCGAGTCTAAACACCCCTAACCTTACACTTATTAACCCCTATTCTGCCGCCCCCGCTATCGCTGACACCTGCTATCGCTGACACCGTACACCACCGCCACCTACATTATAGCTATGTACCCCTAATCTGCTGTCCCTAACACCGCCGACCCCTATATTATATTTATTAACCCCTAATCTGCCCCCCTCAACGTCGCTGCCAGCTACCTACAATTATTAACCCCTAATCTGCTGAGCGGACCGCTCCGCTATTATAATAAAGTTATTAACCCCTAATCCGCCTCACTCCCGCCTCAATAACCCTATAATAAATAGTATTAACCCCTAATCTGCCCTCCCTAACATCACCGACACCTAACTTCAATTATTAACCCATAATCTGCAGACCTAATCTCGCCGCTACTGTAATAAATGGATTAACCCTTAAAGCTAAGTCTAACCCTAACCCTAACACCCCCCTAAGTTAAATATAATTTAAATCTAACTAAATAAATTAACTCTTATTAAATAAATTATTCCTATTTAAAGCTAAATACTTACCTGTAAAATAAACCCTAATATAGCTACAATATAAATTATAATTATATTATAGCTATTTTAGGATTAATATTTATTTTACAGGTAACTTTGTATTTATTTTAACCAGGTACAATAGCTATTAAATAATTAAGAACCATTTAATAGCTAAAATAGTTAAAATAATTACAAAATTACCTGTAAAATAAATCCTAACCTAAGTTACAATTAAACCTAACACTACACTATCAATAAATTAATTAAATAAACTACCTACAATTATCTACAATTAAACCTAACACTACACTATCAATAAATAAATTAAATACAATTCCTACAAATAAATACAATTAAATAAACTAACTAAAGTACAAAAAATAAAAAAGAACTAAGTTACAAAAAATAAAAAAATATTTACAAACATTAGAAAAATATTACAACAATTTTAAACTAATTACACCTACTCTAAGCCCCCTAATAAAATAACAAAGACCCCCAAAATAAAAAAATGCCCTACCCTATTCTAAATTACAAAAGTTCAAAGCTCTTTTACCTTACCAGACCTTAAAAGGACCTTTTGTGGGGCATGCCCCAAAGAATTCAGCTCTTTTGCCTGTAAAAAAAAATCATACAATACCCCCCCCAACATTACAACCCACCACCCACATACCCCTAATCTAACCCAAACCCCCTTAAATAAACCTAACACTAAGCCCCTGAAGATCTTCCTACCTTATCTTCACCTCGCCGGGTTCACCGATCGATCCAGAAGAGCCTCCGATGTCTTGATCCAAGCCCAAGCGGGGGGCTGAAGATGTCCATGATCCGGATGAAGTCTTCATCCAAGCGGGAGCTGAAGAAGTCCATGATCTGGCTGAAGTCTTCTATCAACGGCATCTTCAATCTTCTTTCTTCCAGATCCATGTTCATCCCGCCGACGCAGAACATCCATCTTCACCGACGACTTCCCGATGAATGACGGTTCCTTTAAGGGACGTCATCCAAGATGGCGTCCCTCAAATTCCGATTGGCTAATAGGATCAAGTTCAATCCGATTGGCTGATTCAATCAGCCAATCAGATTGAGCTCGCATTCTATTGGCTGTTCCGATCAGCCAATAGAATGCAAGCTCAATCTGATTGGCTGATCGGATCAGCCAATCGGATTGAACTTGATTCTGATTGGCTGATTCCATCAGCCAATCAGAATTTTCCTACCTTAATTCCGATTGGCTGATAGAATCCTATCAGCCAATCGGAATTCGAGGGACGCTATCTTGGATGACGTCCCTTAAAGGAACTGTCATTCGTCGGGAAGTCGTCGGTGAAGATGGATGTTCCGCGTCGGCGGGATGAACATGGATCCGGAAGAAAGAAGATTGAAGATGCCGCTTGATAGAAGACTTCAGCCGGATCATGGACCTCTTCAGCTCCCGCTTGGATGAAGACTTCATCCGGATCATGGACATCTTCAGCCCCCCGCTTGGGCTTGGATCAAGACATCGGAGGCTCTTCTGGATCGATCGGTGAACCCGGCGAGGTGAAGATAAGGTAGGAAGATCTTCAGGGGCTTAGTGTTAGGTTTATTTAAGGGGGGTTTGGGTTAGATTAGGGGTATGTGGGTGGTGGGTTGTAATGTTGGGGGGGTATTGTATGTGTTTTTTTTACAGGCAAAAGAGCTGATCTTTGGGGCATGCCCTGCAAAGGGCCCTGTTCAGGGCTGGTAAGGTAAAAGAGCTTTGAACTTTTTTAATTTAGAATAGGGTAGGGCATTTTTTATTTTGGGGGGCTTTGTTATTTTATTAGGGGGCTTAGAGTAGGTGTAATTAGTTTAAAATTGTTGTAATATTTTTCTAATGTTTGTAAATATTTTTTTATTTTTTGTAACTTAGTTCTATTTTATTTTTCGTACTTTAGTTAGTTTATTTCATTGTATTTATTTGTAGATATTTTATTTAAATAATTTATTGATAGTGTAGTGTTAGGTTTAATTGTAGATAATTGTAGATATTGTATTTAATTAATTTATTGATAGTGTAGTGTTAGGTTTAATTGTAACTTAGGTTAGGATTTATTTTACAGGTAATTTTGTAATTATTTCAACTATTTTAGCTATTAAATAGTTCTTAACTATTTAATAGCTATTGTACCTGGTTAAAATAAATACAAAGTTGCCTGTAAAATAAATATTAATCCTAAAATAGCTATAATATAATTATAATTTATATTGTAGCTATATTAGGGTTTATTTTACAGGTAAATATTTAGATTTAAATAGGAATAATTTATTTAATAAGAGTTAATTTATTTTGTTAGAATAAAATTATATTTAATTTAGGGGGGTGTTAGGGTTAGGGTTAAAATAAGCTTTAGGGGTTAAAAAATGTATTAGAGTAGCGGTGAGCTCCGATCAGCAGATTAGGGGTTAATACTTGAAGTTGGGTGTCGGCGATGTTAGGGAGGACAGATTAGGGGTTAATACTATTTATTATAGGGTTATTGAGGCGGGAGTGAGGCGGATTAGGAGTTAATAACTTTATTATAATAGCGGTGCGGTCCGCTCGGCAGATTAGGGGTTAATAAGTGTAGGCAGGTGGAGGCGACGTTGTGGGGGGCAGATTAGGGGTTAATAAATATAATATAGGGGTCGGCAGTGTTAGGGGCAGCAGATTAGGGGTACATAGCTATAATGTAGCTGGCGGCGGCGTGCGGACGGCAGAATAGGGGTTAATAAGTGTAGGCAGGTGGAGGCGACATTGTGGGGGGCAGATTAGGGGTTAATAAATATAATATAGGGGTCGGCGGTGTTAGGGGCAGCAGATTAGGGGTACATAGGGATAACGTAGTTGGCGGCAGTGTACGGAGTGGAAGATTAGGGGTTAAAATTTTGTTATAGAGTGGCGGCGATGTGGGGGGGCTTCGGTTTAGGGGTACATAGGTAGTTTATGGGTGTTAGTCTACTTTAGAGCACAGTAGTTAAGAGCTTTATAAACCGGCGTTAGCCCAGAAAGCTCTTAACTACTGAGTTTTTTCTGCGGCTGGAGTTTTGTCGTTAGAATTCTAACGCTCACTTCAGCCACGACTCTAAATACCGGAGTTAGAAAGATCCCATTGAAATGATAGGATACACAATTGACGTAAAGGGATCTGCGGTATGGAAAAGTCGCGGCTGGAAAGTGAGCGTTAGACCCTTTCCTGACTGACTCCAAATACCGGCGGTAGCCTAAAACCAGCGTTAGGAGCCTCTAACGCTGGTTTTCACGGCTACCGCCCAACTCTAAATCTAGGCCTGTGTATCCCTTGTGCACATATCATACACTAGTGGGAGCTGATACTAATTGGTGCTTGCACACATTTGTCTCTTGTGATTGGCTAAATAGATATTTTCTGCTTCCTGTCAGTAGTGCAATGTTCAGCAATGGATAACAAGAGAATGAAGAAAATTTGATAATAGAATTAAATTGGAAAGTTGTTTAAAATTGTATGTTCTATCTGAATCATGAAAGAAAATGTTGGGGTTTACTATCCCTTTAATTATTGTGCCTACAAGCGGGAACATTTGCCCGTTTGCAATTTAGCACTCCACTTGTAATTTTTTTCTTTAAATTATACTGCCAATTAATCTCATTAAAGTCTATGGAGACGTTTTATGTTACCATCAGATAACAAACAGCTAGATTACAAGTTTTTGTCGGTAATGGTGTGTGGTGTTAACGAGCATTTTTTTCTCACCGCTCACTTAAGACAACGCTGGTATTACAGGTTTTTTTAAACCCGGCTTTAGCCGCAAAAAAGTGAGCGGAGAGCAAAATTTAGCTCCACATCTCACCTCCCACCTCAATACCAGCATTGCTTACGGTAGCGGTGAGCTGGTAAAACGTGCTCATGCACAATTTCCCCATAGGAATCAATGGGGGAGAATCAGCTGAAAAAAAACCTAACACCTGCAAAAAAGCAGCGTTCAGCTTCTAACGCAGCCCCATTGATTCCTATGGGAAAATACTTTTTATGTCTACACCTTCCACCCCCGACATCGCCAACACCTGCATTTTATTATTAACCCCTAATCTGCCACTCCGGACACCGCCGCCACCTACATTATCCCTATGAACCCCTAATCTGCTGCCCCCAACATCGCCGACACCTACTTTTTATTTATTAACCCCTACTCTGCCGCCCCCAATGTCGCCGCCACCTAACTACACTTATTAACCACTAATCTGCCGCCGCCAACGGCGCTGCCACTGTAATAAAGTTATTAACTCCTAAATATAAGTCTAACCCTAACCCTAACACCCCCCTAACTTAAATATAATTTAAATACATCTAAATAAAATTACTATTATTAACTAAATTATTCCTATTTAAAAATAAATACTTACCTATAAAATAAACCCTAAGCTAGCTACAATATAATTAATTTGCATACATTTCTCTCTGTGTGTATTTAGTCTCCCTACAATATAATTAATAGTAACATTGAAGCCATTTTAGGATTTATTTTTATTTTACAGGCAACTTTGTATTTATTTTAACCAGGTAGAATAGTTATTAAATAGTTATTAACTATTTAATAACTACCTAGTTAAAATAAGTACAAATTTACCTGTAAAATAAACCCTAACCTAAGTTACAATTCACCTAACACTACACTATAATTAAATTAATTACCTAAACTAACTACAATTAATTACAATTAAATTAAATAAACTAAAGTACGAAAAAAAACAACGGTACCTTTAAGTGACGTCATCCAAGATGGAGTCCCTTCAATTCCGATTGGCTGATAGAATTCTATCAGCCAATCGGAATTAAGGTAGAAAAAATCCTATTGGCTGTTCCAATCAGCCAATAGAATGCAAGCTCAATCCTATTGGCTGATTGGATCAGCCAATAGGATTGAACTTCAATCCTATTGTCTGATTGCATCAGCAAATAGGATTTTTTCTACCTTAATTCCGATTGGCTGATAGAATTCTATCAGCCAATCGGAATTGAAGGGACGCCATCTTGGATGACATCACTTAAAGTTACCATCATTTAGTGTTAGTCATCTGATGGAAGAGGATGCTCCACGTCGGATGGATTGAAGATGTACCCGCTCCGCTCCGGATGGATGAAGAAAGAAGATGCCGCCTGGATGAAGACTGGATGAAGACTTTTGCCCATCTGGAGGTCCTCTTCTGCCCGGATCGGATGAAGGCTTCTGGCCGTCTGGAGGACCACTTCTACCCAGTTGGGTGAAGACGTCTCAAGGTAGGGTGATCTTCAAGGGGCTAGTGTTAGGTTTTATTAAGGGGGGATTGGGTGGGTTTTAGAGTAGGGTTGGGTGTGTGGGTGATGGGTTTTAATGTTGGGGGGTATTGTATCTTTTTTTTACAGGTAAAAGAGCTGATTACTTTGGGGCAATGCCCCGCAAAAGGCCCTTTTAAGGGCTATTTGTAATTTAGTGTAGGGTAGTTTTTTTTTATTATTTTGGGGGGCTTTTTATTTTATTAGGGGGATTAGATTAGGTGTAATTAGTTTAAAATTCTTGTAATTATTTTATTATTATCTGTAATTTAGTGTTTGTTTTTTTTTAATTGTAATTAATTGTAGTTAATTAAGGTAATTTATTTAATTATCGTGTAGTGTTAGTAGTAATTGTAACTTAGGTTAGGGTTTATTTTACAGGTAAATTTGTACTTATTTTAACTAGTAAGTTATTAAATAGTTAATAACTATTTAATAACTATTGTACCTAGTTAAAATAAATACAAAGTTGCGTGTAAAATAAAAATAAACCCTAAACTAGATACAATGTAATTATTAGTTATATTGTAGCTAGCTTAGGGTTTATTTTACAGGTAAGTATTTAGTTTTAAATAGGAATAATTTATTTAATTGTAGTAATTTTTTTCCGATTATTTTAAATTATATTTAAGTTAGGGGGGGTTAGGGTTAGGGTTAGACTTAGGTTTAGGGGTTAATACATTTAATATAGTGGCATCGACGTTGGGGGCGGCAGATTAGGGGTTAATAAATGTAGGTAGGTGTCGGCGATGTTAGGGACGGCAGATTAGGGGTTAATAAAATTTAACTAGTCTTTGCGATGCGGGAGTGCGGCAGTTTAGGGGTTAATATATTTAATACAGTGACAGCGATGTCCGGTCGGCAGGTTAGGGGTTAAAAATGTATTTAAGTGTTTGCGATGTGTGGGGGGCCTCGGTTTAGGGGTTAATAGGTAGTTTATGGGTGTTAGTGTACTTTTTATCACTTTAGTTAAGAGTTTTATATTACGGCATTAGCCCATAAAACTACTGACTTTTAAATGCGGTAGGAGTCTTGACAGGAAAGGGTCTACCGCTCACTTTTTCCGAGACTCGTAATACCGGCGTTAGGAAAATCCCATTGAAAAGATAGGATACGCAATTGACGTAAGTGTATTTGCGGTATGCTCGAGTCGCGGAAAAAAAGTGAGCGGTACACCTGTACCTGCCAGACTCGTAATACCAGCGGGCGTAAAAAGCAGCATTGGGACCTCTCAACGTTGCTTTTTAAGGCTAACGCAAGACTCGTAATCTAGGCGATTGTTTACAACTGCAATGGAAACTAGGTCAGAGAGTGAAGCAAAGTATCTGTGTTGATGGTCGGCCATTTCCCATTATGGCCTAAATTACAACTGGAACACTATTAATAGCCCCGGGGTGTATTGTAAGTCTTCAAGAGAAAAACGAGGAACCAGAGCTCTATGCCAAATGTATTGTAAGTCCCCAGTAAAACATAATTACCAAAGAATGTTTAGGACTCATATTACAAGTTGTAAGTTATTATTATTAAACTTTATTTATAAAGGGCCAACATATTCTGCAGTGCTATCCATGGGTACAATTAATTTAAATAAAACAATGTTAAAAAAAAAAAATATAGTATTCCATTTTAACTTTTCTTTTCCCAGAATTCTTATGATTTTGTTGGCAAATTTTACTTCTTAATCCTTCATTTTCAATATGACTTAAAAAAGGCGGTTTATACAAAACATATTACCTGAAAAATGCTCATTTAACCCATTATTGATTAGTTAACATTACTGCAAACTTTATTACATACAACTTTCCTATTTTAACTTAGCACTGACATTAAGATCGCCACATAGTTTACTGCAAATTACCATGCTACACTATTAACCCCTAAACCTCCACATAGGCCACCACAAATTATCTCGCTGCTCTATTAACATTCTAACCACCACACCACCATCGCAAAATACCCCCTACCATATTAACCCCCTAAACACCACAACCCCCATTGCAAAATACCCCCTAACCTATTAACTTCCTAACCACCACAACCCTGATTGCAAAATACCCCCTAACCTTCTAGCAGTTAACCTGTAGGCTTGACCCCTAAGCAAAGGGCCCCAAAGTAACAAAAGCAAACACTATAATTACAAAAAATAAAAAACACTAGCCTTACACAAAAATAGAAAAACATTACCAAAAATAAAATTAGGCAAATGGTGGGGGGAGTTTAGCTATTGAAAGTAATTGCATTAGAAAAAGTTGTTAAATAAACAGTAAATACAAAATTAAAATGAATTGTACTGTATACAACATTATAAACAACTTTCCAATATACTTCACTTATCATTTCTGCCTATTTATCTTGGTATTCATTGTTAAAGAGTCATCCTAGGTGAGCTCAGGAGTGTGCACGTGTCTTTAGCCATCTTGCAGCAGTATTTTTAACAATGTTTATAGAAATGCTATACATAGTTACAAACACTGCTGCAGTAAAATGCTATAAACATGTGCACACTCCTAAGCTCCTATGAGCCTACCTAGGTTTACCTTAAACAAAGGATATCAAGAGAATAAAACAAATCTGATAATAGATGTACTGTAAATTAGAAAGTTGTTTAAATCTGCATGCTCCATCTAAGGACTAGATTACTAGTGGAGTGCTATTTATTGCTCCCGCTCGCACGCTTATTGCACTCGACTTCATCTTTTCATCATCGGTTAACGTGTGTATTACAATTTGAAAGGAAGAAGTTTTCACTTGTGCACTAGCCCATTGTGCGCAAAAAGCCGAAGTTACAATATTGCAATTGAGTTAACGTATTCGCCCATAAACTTCAATGGAGTACGAAAAGTGGATAAAACCTAACACCCAACAAGTTGCGCAAACCCAGTCATATTTTCCAAAGTGCCCTAACCCGACATGAAATATTTCACATTCAAATGTCCTCACATAGCAGAATATGTTCTATTTATTTATAAATTTCTATATACAGGGAGTGCAGAATTATTAGGCAAATGAGTATTTTGACCACATCATCCTCTTTATGCATGTTGTCTTACTCCAAGCTGTATAGGCTCGAAAGCCTACTACCAATTAAGCATATTAGGTGATGTGCATCTCTGTAATGAGAAGGGGTGTGGTCTAATGACATCAACATCCTATATCAGGTGTGCATAATTATTAGGAAACTTCCTTTCCTTTGGCAAAATGGGTCAAAAGAAGGACTTGACAGGCTCAGAAAAGTCAAAAATAGTGAGATATCTTGCAGAGGGATGCAGCACTCTTAAAATTGCAAAGCTTCTGAAGCGTGATCATCGAACAATCAAGCGTTTCATTCAAAATAGTCAACAGGGTCGCAAGAAGCGTGTGGAAAAACCAAGGCGCAAAATAACTGCCCATGAACTGAGAAAAGTCAAGCGTGCAGCTGCCAAGATGCCACTTGCCACCAGTTTGGCCATATTTCAGAGCTGCAACATCACTGGAGTGCCCAAAAGCAAAAGGTGTGCAATACTCAGAGACATGGCCAAGGTAAGAAAGGCTGAAAGACGACCACCATTGAACAAGACACACAAGCTGAAACGTCAAGACTGGGCCAAGAAATATCTCAAGACTGATTTTTCTAAGGTTTTATGGACTGATGAAATGAGAGTGAGTCTTGATGGGCCAGATGGATGGGCCCATGGCTGGATTGGTAAAGGGCAGAGAGCTCCAGTCCGACTCAGACGCCAGCAAGGTGGAGGTGGAGTACTGGTTTGGGCTGGTATCATCAAAGATGAGCTTGTGGGGCCTTTTCGGGTTGAGGATGGAGTCAAGCTCAACTCCCAGTCCTACTGCCAGTTTCTGGAAGACACCTTCTTCAAGCAGTGGTACAGGAAGAAGTCTGCAACCTTCAAGAAAAACATGATTTTCATGCAGGACAATGCTCCATCACACGCGTCCAAGTACTCCACAGCGTTACGGGCAAGAAAGGGTATAAAAGAAGAAAATCTAATGACATGGCCTCCTTGTTCACCTGATCTGAACCCCATTGAGAACCTGTGGTCCATCATCAAATGTGAGATTTACAAGGAGGGAAAACAGTACACCTCTCTGAACAGTGTCTGGGAGGCTGTGGTTGCTGCTGCACGCAATGTTGATGGTGAACAGATCAAAACACTGACAGAATCCATGGATGGCAGGCTTTTGAGTGTCCTTGCAAAGAAAGGTGGCTATATTGGTCACTGATTTGTTTTTGTTTTGTTTTTGAATGTCAGAAATGTATATTTGTGAATGTTGAGATGTTATATTGGTTTCACTGGTAAAAATAAATAATTGAAATGGGTATATATTTGTTTTTTGTTAAGTTGCCTAATAATTATGCACTGTAATAGTCACCTGCACACACAGATATCCCCCTAAAATAGCTATAACTAAAAACAAACTAAAAACTACTTCCAAAACTATTCAGCTTTGATATTAATGAGTTTTTTGGGTTCATTGAGAACATGGTTGTTGTTCAATAATAAAATTAATCCTCAAAAATACAACTTGCCTAATAATTCTGCACTCCCTGTATATAGGATTTTTTTGGGTAAAATATATATCTATACCTATATATATATATAACATAGTAACATAGTAGAGGAGGTTGAAAAAAAAAGACTGAATTCCATCGAGTTCAACCTATACAAATCTAAAATCTTACAAAAAGGCTCCAATTGAGCTTAAATTAATCCCATTAAAAGGTGACTCATTTAACACAAGTAATTATATCCCTGAATTCTGTTTCTAGCCAGAAATGTATCCAAACCATTTTTAAATGTATCTAAGGTATTGGCATTCACTACCTCCTTTATAGGTATAGATACAATATATACAGATGTACATAGGAATATCTATTTAAAAATACTTAGAACATGTTCCTCTATGTGGAGAATATTGGAATATGAAATATTTACAGTGCTTACACAGTTAAACAGTTTTTGAAATATGAATATTGCACAAATATGATTTCTCCAACATTGGTGTGTCCGGTCCACGGCGTCATCCTTACTTGTGGGATATCTCTTCCCCAACAGGAAATGGCAAAGAGTCCCAGCAAAGCTGGCCATATAGTCCCTCCTAGGCTCCGCCCACCCCAGTCATTCTCTTTGCCGTTGCACAGGCAACATCTCCACGGAGATGGTTAAGAGTTTTTTGGTGTTTAAATGTAGTTTTTATTATTCTATCAAGTGTTTCTTATTTTAAAATAGTGCTGGTATGTACTATTTACTCTGAAACAGAAAAGGATGAAGATTTCTGTTTGAGAGAGGAAGATGATTTTAGCAGACAGTAACTAAAATCGATTGCTGTTTCCACATAGGACTGTTGAGATGAAGTAACTTCAGTTGGGGGAAGCAGTTAGCAGACTTTTCTGCTTAAGGTATGACTAGCCATATTTCTAACAAGACGATGTAATGCTGGAAGGCTGTCATTTCCCCTCATGGGGACCGGTAAGCCATTTTCTTAGTCAAACAAACAGAATAAAGGGCTTATTATGGGCTAAAAAACTGGTAGACATTTTTATGGGCTAAATCGATTGCTTTATTTGGGCTTTATTTGGGCATTTTATTCATATTTATGCTGACAATTTGCATTTATAGTTGTAGACTGAGCCTCATTTTCGCGCCATTACTGCGCAGTTGTTTTTTGAGAGCAGGGCATGCAGATGCATGAGTGAGGATCTAAAAATTGCTGGAAAAGCTTCTAGAAGGCGTCAATTGGTATCTTATTCCCCTCTGGGCTTGGTTGGGTCTCAGCAAAGACTATAGCTGGGACTGTATAAGGGTTAAATTTATAAACGGCTCCGGTTCCGTTATTTTAAGGGTTAAAGCTCTGAAATTTGGCGTGCAATACTTTTAATGCTTTAAGACACTGTGGTGAAATTTTTGAACAATTCCTTCATACTTTTTCACATATTCAGTAATAAAGTGTTTTCTGTTTAAAATTTAAAGAGACAGTAACGGTTTTGTTTTAAAACGTTTTTTGTGCTTTGTTGACAAGTTTAAGCCTGTTTAACATGTCTGTACCTTCAGATAGGCTATGTTCTATATATATGAAAGCCAATGTGTCTCCCCATTTAAATTTATGTGATAATTGTGCCATAGCGTCCAAACAAAGTAAGGACAGTACTGCCACAGATAATGAAATTGCCCAAGATGATTCCTCAGATGAGGGGAGTAAACATGATACTACATCATCTCCTACTGTGTCTACAACAGTTTTGCCCACGCAGGAGGCCCCTAGTACATCTAGTGCGCCAATGCTTATTACCATGCAACAATTAACGGCTGTAATGGATAACTCCATAGCAAATATTTTATCCAAAATGCCTACTTATCAGAGAAAGCGCGATTGCTCTGTTTTAAACACTGAAGAGCAGGAGGGCGCTGATGATAATTGTTCTGTCATACCCTCACACCAATCTGAAGGGGCCATGAGGGAGGTTTTGTCAGATGGAGAAATTTCAGATTCAGGAAAAATTTCTCAACAAGCTGAACCTGATGTTGTGACATTTAAATTTAAATTAGAACATCTCCGCGCACTGGTTAAGGAGGTGTTATCTACTCTGGATGATGGTGACAACTTGGTCATTCCAGAGAAATTATGCAAGATGGACAAGTTCCTAGAGGTTCCGGTGCACCCCGACGCTTTTCCTATACCCAAGCGGGTGGCGGACATAGTAAATAAGGAGTGGGAAAAGCCCGGCATACCTTTTGTTCCCCCCCCTATATTTAAGAAATTATTTCCTATGGTCGACCCCAGAAAGGACTTATGGCAGACAGTCCCTAAGGTCGAAGGGGCAGTTTCTACTCTAAACAAACGCACTACTATTCCTATCGAAGATAGTTGTGCTTTCAAAGATCCTATGGATAAAAAATTGGAAAGTTTGCTCAAAAAGATTTTTGTACAGCAAGGTTACCTTCTACAACCAATTTCGTGCATTGTTCCTGTCACTACAGCAGCGTGGTTCTGGTTCGAGGAACTAGAAAAGTCGCTCAGTAGAGAGACTCCATATGAGGAGGTTATGGACAGAGTTCACGCACTTAAATTGGCTAACTCTTTTATTTTAGATGCCGCTTTGCAATTAGCTAGATTAGCGTCGAAAAATTCAGGGTTTGCTATCGTGGCGCGCAGAGCGCTTTGGCTAAAGTCTTGGTCAGCGGATGTGTCATCCAAGACAAAATTGCTTAACATCCCTTTCAAAGGTAAAACTCTATTTGGACCAGAATTGAAAGAGATTATTTCAGACATCACTGGGGGAAAGGGCCACGCCCTTCCACAAGATAGGTCTTTCAAGGCTAAAAATAAGTCTAATTTTCGTTCCTTTCGCAATTTCAGGAACGGACCGGCCTCTAATTCTGCATCCTCTAAGCAAGAGGGTAATGCCTCACAACCCAAACCAGCCTGGAAACCGATGCAAGGCTGGAACAAGGGTAAGCAGGCCAAGAAGCATGAAGGAGTAGCCCCCGATCCGGGACCGGATCTAGTGGGGGGCAGACTCTCTCTCTTTGCTCAGGCTTGGGCAAGAGATGTTCAGGATCCCTGGGCGCTAGAAATAGTTTCTCAAGGTTATCTCCTGGAATTCAAGGAACTACCCCCAAGGGGAAGGTTCCACATGTCTCACTTATCCTCAAACCAAATAAAGAGACAGGCATTCTTACATTGTGTAGAAGACCTGTTAAAGATGGGAGTGATACACCCAGTTCCAATAAAGGAACAAGGAATGGGATTTTATTCCAATCTGTTCGTAGTTCCCAAAAAAGAGGGAACTTTCAGACCAATTTTGGATTTGAAGATCCTAAACAAATTTCTCAGGGTACCATCGTTCAAGATGGAAACCATTCGAACGATTCTACCCACTATCCAGGAAAGTCAATTTATGACTACCGTGGATCTAAAGGATGCGTACCTACATATTCCTATCCACAAAGAACATCATCAGTTCCTAAGGTTCGCTTTTCTGGACAAGCATTACCAGTTTGTGGCCCTCCCATTCGGGTTAGCCACTGCTCCAAGGATTTTCACAAAGGTGCTAGGGTCCCTTCTAGCGGTTCTAAGACCGAGGGGCATTGCAGTAGTACCTTACTTGGACGACATTCTAATACAAGCATCGTCCCTGTCAAAAGCAAAGGCTCATACAGACATCGTTCTGGCCTTTCTCAGATCACACGGATGGAAGGTGAACATAGAAAAAAGTTCTCTGTCTCCGTCGACAAGAGTTCCCTTCTTGGGAACAATAATAGATTCCTTAGAAATGAGGATTTTTCTGACAGAGGTCAGAAAATCAAAACATCTAAGCTCTTGTCAAGTTCTTCATTCTGTTCCTTGTCCTTCCATAGCGCAGTGCATGGAAGTAGTAGGGTTGATGGTTGCAGCAATGGACATAGTTCCTTTTGCACAAATTCATCTAAGACCATTACAACTGTGCATGCTCAAACAGTGGAATGGGGACTATACAGACTTGTCTCCAATGATTCAAGTAGATCAGAAGACCAGAGATTCACTCCGTTGGTGGCTGACCCTGGACCATCTGTCCCAGGGAATGAGCTTCCGCAGACCAGAGTGGGTCATTGTCACGACCGACGCCAGTCTAGTGGGCTGGGGCGCAGTCTGGGAATCCCTGAAAGCTCAGGGTCTATGGTCTCGGGAAGAGTCTCTTCTCCCGATAAACATTCTGGAACTGAGAGCGATATTCAATGCTCTCAGGGCTTGGCCTCAGCTAGCAAAGGCCAGATTCATAAGGTTCCAATCAGACAACATGACGACCGTTGCGTATATCAATCATCAGGGGGGAACAAGGAGTTCCCTGGCGATGAAAGAAGTTACCAAAATAATTCAATGGGCAGAGGATCACTCCTGCCACCTGTCTGCGATCCACATCCCAGGTGTGGAAAACTGGGAGGCGGATTTTCTGAGTCGTCAGACATTCCATCCGGGGGAGTGGGAACTCCACCCGGAGATCTTTGCCCAAATAACCCAATTATGGGGCATTCCAGACATGGATCTGATGGCGTCTCGTCAGAACTTCAAGGTTCCTTGCTACGGGTCCAGTTCCAGGGATCCCAAGGCGACTCTAGTAGATGCACTAGTAGCACCTTGGACCTTCAACCTAGCTTATGTATTTCCACCGTTTCCTCTCATTCCCAGGCTGGTAGCCAGGATCAATCAGGAGAGGGCCTCGGTGATCTTGATAGCTCCTGCGTGGCCACGCAGGACTTGGTATGCAGACCTGGTGAATATGTCATTGGTTCCACCATGGAAGCTACCTTTGAGACAGGACCTTCTTGTTCAGGGTCCATTCGAACATCCAAATCTGGTCTCCCTCCAGCTGACGGCTTGGAGATTGAACGCTTGATTCTATCGAAGCGTGGGTTTTCAGATTCTGTGATAGATACTCTGGTTCAGGCCAGAAAACCGGTAACTAGAAAGATTTACCATAAAATATGGAAAAAATATATCTGTTGGTGTGAATCCAAAGGATTCCCATGGAATAAGATAAAAATTCCTAAGATTCTCTCCTTTCTACAAGAAGGTTTGGAGAAAGGATTATCTGCAAGTTCTCTAAAGGGACAGATCTCTGCTTTATCTGTCTTACTACACAAAAGACTGGCAACTGTGCCAGATGTTCAAGCATTTGTTCAGGCTCTGGTTAGGATCAAGCCTGTTTACAGACCTTTGACTCCTCCCTGGAGTCTAAATCTAGTTCTTTCAGTTCTTCAAGGGGTTCCATTTGGACCTTTACATTCCATAGATATTAAGTTACTATCTTGGAAAGTTTTGTTTTTGGTTGCAATTTCTTCTGCTAGAAGAGTTTCAGAGTTATCTGCTCTGCAGTGTTCTCCGCCCTATCTGGTGTTCCATGCAGATAAGGTGGTTTTGCGTACTAAGCCTGGTTTTCTTCCTAAGGTTGTTTCTAACAAAAATATTAACCAGGAGATAGTTGTACCTTCTTTATGTCCGAATCCAGTTTCAAAGAAGGAACGTTTGTTACACAATTTGGACGTAGTCCGTGCTCTAAAATTCTATTTAGAGGCTACAAAAGATTTCAGACAAACATCTTCCTTGTTTGTTGTTTATTCTGGTAAAAGGAGAGGTCAAAAAGCGACTTCTACCTCTCTTTCCTTTTGGCTTAAAAGCATCATCCAATTGGCTTATGAGACTGCCGGACGGCAGCCTCCTGAAAGAATCACAGCTCACTCCACTAGGGCTGTGGCTTCCACATGGGCCTTCAAGAACGAGGCTTCTGTTGACCAGATATGTAAGGCAGCGACTTGGTCTTCACTGCACACTTTTGCCAAATTTTACAAATTTGATACTTTTGCTTCTTCGGAGGCTATTTTTGGGAGAAAGGTTTTGCAAACTGTGCTGCCTTCCGTTTAGGTAACCTGTTTTGCTCCCTCCCTTCATCCGTGTCCTAAAGCTTTGGTATTGGTTCCCACAAGTAAGGATGACGCCGTGGACCGGACACACCAATGTTGGAGAAAACAGAATTTATGCTTACCTGATAAATTACTTTCTCCAACGGTGTGTCCGGTCCACGGCCCGCCCTGGTTTTTTAATCAGGTCTGATTAATTATTTTCTCTAACTACAGTCACCACGGTACCATATGGTTTCTCCTATATATATTTCCTCCTGTCCGTCAGTCGAATGACTGGGGTGGGCGGAGCCTAGGAGGGACTATGTGGCCAGCTTTGCTGGGACTCTTTGCCATTTCCTGTTGGGGAAGAGATATCCCACAAGTAAGGATGACGCCGTGGACCGGACACACCGTTGGAGAAAGTAATTTATCAGGTAAGCATAAATTCTGTTTTTACATGTTTTCAGCTACTTAAAAAGGGCTCAAATACATGTGTATATATATATGTGTGTCAATATAAGTATAAATATTTAATTATATGTTTATATGTGTACAAATGTCTGTGAATACATAGATACACATATAAATACATAAATACATATGTACACACATTTAAACATATATCTATACATACATATACATATTTAGACATACAGTATATATGCATGTACTGTATGTCTATATTAAAGCCCTTTGCAGCCTTTTTTTTTTCATCTGAGACCTCATATCTTTGAGCCCTTAAAACTTTTTACTGTCATTTTTTTAAAATATTTTGTATAAGATAGTGTTATTATGAGTGTAACTGTTCTTTTAAATGTATTTTTAATGTTTTTTTTCTGCAACTGTTTATCCTCACGTGACAGTTAACCAGAGCTCTGAGGTCGCTCTAAATTCAATTGCACTTGAGTTAATGCATTCACTTTCAACTTGTAATACGTGTGCTACTTCCGACACACGCAAACAGCTGCAATAAACCCGATATCGTTTGCGCAACTGTTAGCGTGCCACCAGTAATTTGGCCCTAAATCGCTAAAGTTTAATTTTGACTTTGCTGACCCTTTAATTCTTTTTAAAGCTTTTTGGCTTGGCTAATGTGTCCTTCTATAGCTCTACAGCAACACAACAGACATATCCTGTAATTACAAGGTGTTCACTGTCACTTTAAATTACAGGAAAAGCAGACAAACTAAATAAATAATGAACATTTCAAAGGCATTTCACTATGCACATTAAATATTTTATGAAAAATCATATTTTGAGTTGAATTCTGCTTTAAGGAGTAATAAGTACATAATTTGTGGAATTGCTGATGAAGGGCTGATGTGACACGGTATAATATAAAAGGTTATTAGTATGTGTCAATTAGACAACTATCTAAGAGAAGCACATAATCAGTGCTCAGGTCTGATATATCTGAAGAGATTAGGCATTTTATCAGATCTGACAAATGAGGGCATCTTTGACAACTTTTGATAAAAAAAATTGTTGAGGTTTTATTTGTGAAAAAAGATAATCATTCCTGTTTTGTATGGCCAAACTAACTTGCATAAAGATCATTTGAGGTCTCCTGTATAGCGTTTTGTGTCAGTCATTGGCTGTTGAATAGACTGATTTTGTTTTGCAGATTGTTATAATAGAGACATAAATAAATATGCACATGGAAGAGATGAGAGACCAGCAGTTTAAGATGTTACTCCTATTTGTGTACAAACAAAGGTCACAGTAAAGCTCTTTCAAATGGAAAAATCTCACAACATAAAAATAATTATATTAAAAACAGGAAAAATTTTCAAAAGTTATAAACTGTTATATATTATAAAATACTTTAGACCCATTAATGAAAATAAAAAATTCAGTAACATACCATTAAAAAATCTCATTCAAAAGAGTGAAACGTGTTTACAATTATTGGTATAAGCTAAAACACATTCTATTTGCAGAATTTCCCTTTACCCCCCCCCCCCCACAATGCACTAGACCTGACAACAAACCACCCAGACCCACCCACTGACCACCCAGACACACCCACCAACTACTCAGACACACCCATAATCCCACCCACTATTTTACCCCCTCCATACACAGTTTTTTCCCACAAAATGTTGACCAGTTTCCATCAACCTCCTGAGTCCCTGATACCCAGCCACAAATGTTAGGAGTTAGGTACAGGGTCATGCTTTAACAATTAAGGGCTCCATGTACTAAGAAGCGTAAACAGCTTTGGAGCCTTTGTGGGGCATGCAAGCCTGCTTCCCTGAATGTAAGAAGCAGCAGTCTCCACCACTTCAGTTTTGGCAGAGACCAATCACCCTTAACACTTTTGATTGGGGTGATTGACAGACCCTTCTCTCATGCGATTGTCTGAGTGTGTAATGATACATATGGACAGCGGATGAACAGGGTATGCCACAAAGGTGTGCAGACAAGTCCTGAAGTTGAGAACCTTGTTTGCCATTCCTTTTAGCACACAGGGCCCTAAGACATTGATCACAATCCTTAAAAAAAACATATCAAATGATTTATCTACAAAAATCTCCATAGATTTTAATAATATTTTTTTATTGATAATCATTAAACAATTCAAATTAGATTACCCTGTTTTCAGTATATATTATCCTACAGTTGCCTCTGTTTTCATATCCGTGCCTTTTCCTTTTAGAGTAATAAGTGTTTTACGTATGTTTACACAATTTTGCCAATATTTCGTTTACGAGTTAAAACAGTGAAAGCTGTATGGGGAAAATGTTTTAGAAAATAAGCTGAGACCTTGGAGAAAGTTTTCAGCTTTAGCCCCTGACCAGGCACAAGCTGACATGGGAAAACGTTAAAAAAGGGAAAACAATAGGCTTTGGAATTTTTTGCTAATAAGTACAATTTTTACAGTTTTGTTGCATCTGCAATATAGTTTTATTACCATTTTACCATAAAAACACATTATTTTGCTACAAAATTTAGCTGATTGTTAACGAGATTTAACAATATATTTCACTGCATTTTTATTTTAATATTTCATTTTTTTGGAACAGTAAACACCTGTAATTACAATATCTTTCTGTAGGCATGCAATAAATTAACATAGTAGGTTAGTGTGAATATTTTTGAATGTATTGACACCTGGTTTGCTGCAATTGATTTTCAGTATCCAATCTCCACCCACACTTGACTTATTCAGAAGAGCCAGTCCAGACTTACTTTTGGAGAAGATACAACTTGTCATTATGTTAGCAAAATTTTGTTTGTTTTGCAGTTCTTACCTAATCACCTCTTCTCTGTCCAATTAGTGACAGGAATTTGGATGAATCAGGCTTGTGAACCCTGCTATTTGGTCTTTTAACGCAGACCCTGGGATCTCCCATGCTAACAGGAGGCTTAGCAAGGGTCAGGGCTATTGCGACTCTCCATCAAGATAGAAGCAAGTATAATTCTACAGGTGAACTTTTTAACCAGCAGTGAATAAACTTTTTCATTTGATTAACGAAAACAAATATAAATGTTCCATGAATATTCAGAATTTGTTTAGTTTAAAACTAAACAAATACCAAATAACGCAGCAGACAAATATTTGAAGAAACTAATTTCGCCAAATATTCGTTCTTAAAGATTCAGACAAACCAATTTTTTTTGGCACTGCACAAGTCTAGTGTCTTCCATCCCTTTAAATTACTTAAAATGGAGCAAACTAAATAAGGAAAGTCTATTTTTATATAATATAAAAGATTTTGTATTACAGCCTGAAAATGCTTACTGTCCTTTTAATCTTACACAAACAAAGAGAAGTCATGTGACTACTTGGCTCCATTTTGTTATTCAGTTTAAATGTAAATTTTAGAATTCAAGTCCTGCTGACATTTTAACAGTAAAGTTTTTAACTTTCATACGTGCTTTCATTAGCATCAACATTTTAATGTTAAATGCAAACATCTCAACTGCATTTCAAAGATAAACGAAGCAAACTACATTACAATGTTTATGCATTGATGTTACATACACATGCATAAAATAAAATGCTATATAATTTTACATATGAAATGTAATATGCTAAAGCTGTTACAGAAAGCTTTGCAATCTGATTTTGCCAAATACTAAAGAGGATAGAAAGGAAGGAAAAGTAGATATTATGCATATAATTTTGATGAGGTGTGAATTGAAAAATCAGAGAGCTTGATTTATTCAGAGTAGAAAGGTATTTCAAACTGTGAAAATGATTTGTATAGAAAGTTACATTTGCTAGTTACTGTATATTAGCACAAGTTTATCAGGGGCAAGTTATCATGTTTTATTTAGAATCTTTTTGAATGTGTGCTTTGACTAAGGAACATTTTGTAGGGGATTGTAACTTAACAAAAGCTGATTTTGGTTCTTTGGTTGGTTTAGTACAATAAATTCTGTAAAGCAGTGGCATGTGGAGTTAATATTTACAAACAAATTGAGGAGTGTGCGCTGAGTAATACACCAGGCTCCTAAATATACCTAAGTATCCCCCACATTAGGTAAAAGGTGAAATGCAATCAAAATGTAAGTTAGGAGCGCCAAGACTAAAGGTGTAAATCAAAATTACAGGACATGTAAAGGAGAAAGTTAATTTAGGAAATTAAGGATTAATCGTGATGGGCAAGATTAAAGTGCATATGCAGATTTAATATATAAACAAAGAGTTAAAACTATGGCAGAAATTTCATACCCACAAACATTTCATAAAAATCGGACATCTCCGATATTTACAGATAAAATAAATAGCCCTAAATATTGCCACCACATACAGGACAGTCAGAGGAAAAAGTCCAATAATGAGCCACTGATTTTAAGTAGTCTCAAAAAAACAATATGTATCCAAGGCCGGTTAATATATTGTTAGCAGTCCCCAGTAAGTGGGTGTCTATTACCTTATTTCTTCAGAGTAAAGTCCCGGTATAGTAGACTCACAGATTGCTCCACTTCCGTGGGGATCTGGGTGTGTAGCCATTATGGTCACATGTGTGGGAGCTGTCTGGATGCTTCGATCCTATTGGCTAAAAATAGCTTCTTTCAAAACCAAAAGCGATTTCCCAGCTGATTAATCTTTATATTGAGAGTCCACCAAATTCCTTACTGTTTGGAATTCATCACCTGGCCACCAGAAGGAGGCAAAGACACATGACAACAGAGCTTTAATATTCCTCTTACTTCCCTGATGCTCCAAGTATTTCTTTGCCTCGTAACAAGGAGCAGGCAAAGTAGATATTAATCCAATTCTTTCCTCATAATGAATACTTTGGAACAGAGGGACATAGGAGAGTAAAAGCTGTGCAATATAAATCTTTAAGCTGAGAGACCGGCGAATCAGCACAGACACCTGGAGCCTGTGGCTGTATCTACATATTTCTGCCTTACAACTGCCACGGCCGAATAAGTTTCCTGTCAAAAGAAGCTTTTACAAGTATTCCAAGGTATCCTGCGTGCTAAGTGCACTTAAGAGCGGATACGTAACTCTACTACAGTAAGGATATAAAGATTAATCAGCTGGGAAATCGCTTTTGGTTTTGAAAGAAACCATTTCTAGCCAATAGGATCGAAGCATCCAGACAACTCCCACACGTGTGACCATAACGGCTACACACCCGGATTCCCACGGAAGGGGAGCAATCTGTGAGTCTACTATACCGGGACTTTACCCTGAAGAAATAAGGTAATAGACACCCACTTACTGGGGACTGCTAACAATATATTAACCGACCTTGGATACATATTGTTTTTTTGAGACTACTTAAAATAAGTGGCTCATTATTGGACTTTCTCCTCTGACTGTCCTGTATGGGGTGGCAATATTTAGGGCTATTTATTTTATCTGTATATATCGGAGACCTCCGATTTTTATGAAATGTTTGTGGGTATGAAATTTCTGCCATAGTTTTTACTCTTTGTTTATATATTAAATCTGCATATGCACTTTTATCTTGCCCATCACGATTAATCCTTAATTTCCTAAATTAACTTTCTCCTTTACATATCCTGTAATTTTGATTTACCCCTTTAGCCTTGTCGCTCCTAACTTACATTTTGATTGAGTTAATATTTACTATAAGTCAGATAAGTCATGCCTTTGATATATTTTAATCTGAATAACTGAATTTAAAGAGCCATAAAACTCAAAATTTAATACCCCATAATTTACTTAAAGGGACAGTCTACTCTAATATTTTCACCCCTTTCATGTGTTCCCAATTATAAATGTTGCCTACTGGAATGTATTAAATTGTTTACAAATAGTTCCTTCACCTTTTATTTCCTTATTTGCAATAGATGATTTTTCCTACTGTATCCCCGCCTATACTGAACATTTCTGAACTTATATTCTGGTTACAAAAGAAAACAAAAAAACTTTTTATTTAGATAAAATAATGGTCCTAGCGGGGGGCTGTGACCAAAAGGTACTAACATGTTAATTTTCTATTGTTCTCTCTAAGGTCTAGATTATCTAAAGGTCTCTGGGCTGGCAAGATTTTAGAATCCTCGCCAGTACTTCTATTTCCCTGGTGGAATTATCTGAAGACAGTTTTACCCTGAAAACAGGGTATCTTGCTAATAGGTGTCTACTGTGTTTTTGTATGGGAAGCAGATGCATATATTACAAAAAAGCACAATGAAAATTGTAATTTTTAAAATTATACAAAAATGAATAATCGAACCATTCACACAAAATAAACTGGGAAAAAATTGTTTTGTTAAGGTGCATCAAAACTCATATAACAAAATTGTTAACCAAAAATCTTATTTTATCAAAAACGTAAATTTTGTAGGCAAATTACACAGAAATAAATCATATTAAATATGGACAGCATAAACTTGCAGTACGAGCGCTACCCAATGCATGCAAAAAGCTTACTTCTAGCAGAGTTAATGAGCGAGCGTGAGCAATAAATAGCGCTCCACTCCTAATCTAGCCACATTTCTGCAATTACTGCAACATGCAACACACAATCTTGGTACACCAAATGTATTTAATTTAGGTTTGCCCATTAGGAATTCAAGAGAATTTAACAGCAGCAGGCAAGTTATTCTATGTTATAATGGTAACTAATACCTGTGACTGATTTAAAAGATCATCTCTTTTACCCACTCCCATACAGAAACACTAGTTGGTAATACACAGTAATCCATATCTAGTGCATATAAATGCCTCCATTTCTGCAAAATTTGACAAAGCTATATTGATTAAAGTACCTGTTGTGGCAGTATTCAGATGTCAGTATCCCCTACTTATTTTTCTTTCCTAAGACATGGAGAGTCCACGACTTTATTCCAATTACTAGTGGGATATTCAATTCTGGCCAGCAGGAGGAGACAAAGAGCACCCCAGCAAAGCTGTTAATTATCACTTCCCTTAATGATAACCCCCAGTCAGGACGTGAAGTTAGTGTCTGAAGAATTTTATTCCTTTTATGGGTACTTTTCCCTGCAAGCAAGGATTGGGGTTTAGCTGTGTCCACATCAATCTCTTGAGTAAGAGTAGTGGTGGCTTTTAAGCAGTTAGAAAGAGGTGAGGTGGTCCTTGCTTTGTTTTCTAACATATTTTCTGCCCTAGGTATAGAAAGCAAGTTGGTTACTCTGTTCATTCTTTTTCTACAGGTCTCTGATAGGAGAATGTGTCCTTTCACAACTTGTGAGCTGTCTCCCTGCCCGACAGCTGTAAAATGCAGGTAAGTGCCTCTTGTCTTCTAGGTACTGGAGACTTGCAATAAAAATTATGCATTACTTTCATGGGACATATGTAATCCTTTAGTAAGGATTTTTTGGGACAGTGGGCAGGCACTTGTGGTATGTGAAGACTAAGGGGTTAATACTTTCCCTTATGTTTTATGGGACTGTTGACCTTGTGGCAAATACTTTTTTATTGAGAGTAATTTAAACGGCTATTTTCCATTTTTTCTATTTAGGGCAGGAACGTGCGCTATTTTCTTGTTGCGCAGTTCTTTTTACTGCCGCTCACGTGACCTTGCGCTCTTCTGCTTGCAAGTCACAGCGGAGCGGTATCATTTAGAAGTGAGCTCTCTGCTGCGGTGGTCGTTTGCCAATCTACAGGAGATTTTCGTGCTTGGGGGATTAATTTTGCAGTTTCAGGCAGGGCACCTCAGACTGTCTGAGGTGTAGAGGTGCAAAATTTTGTATTTTTTCCCTAATTAGGTCTTAGCATTTTGTTGCGCTAGTTTAAATTTAATTTCCAATAGATTTTGCTGCACAGATATCTTCTGTGATATCTGCGGCTTTATCTGCTTTTCCCATGATGGGGAAGCGCAAGATGAATTAAAAAAAAAATTCTGATAGTAAGGTGTCTGCCCCATCTCCTTCTGCGAAGGTTGACCTCCCCCATATGTCTGATGAGGAGGATACCTCGGTAGCTTCTGAGGGTGAAATTTCCAATTCTGACAGTATAAATCCGTTGACTGATTCTGAAGAGGTAAACTTCTAAAGGAGGTACTGGCTACTTTGGACGACTCTGATTCTTCTGTTGCTGTCAACCCTAAAAAATCTAGTAAGCTTAACATATACTATGATGTTCCTTCTTCTGTGGAAGTATTTCCTGTTCCAGACCGTGTGTCAGAGATCATTGCACAGGAATGGGATAAGCCTGGGATTCCTTTTTCCCCTCTCCTGTCTTTAAAAAGATGTTTCCTGTTGATGACTCCATTCGGGACTCATGGTGCACTGTGCCTAAGGTAGAAGGGGCTATTTCTACTCTGGCCAATAGAACCACGATTCCTATAGAGGATAGCTGTTCTTTTAAGAATCCCATGGACAAAAAGCTGGAGGCTTATTTAAAGAAAATGTATGTTCATCAGGGTTTACAATGGCAACCTGCAGTTTGTATTGCCACAGTAACAAGTGCAGCATCTTATTGCTGTGATGCTTTGTCCGAATTGACTTTGGAAGAGACTCCGTTAGAGGAGATCCAAGATAGGATTAAGGCTCTCAAATTGACCTTCAAAAATGAAGCTTCTGTGGAACAGATTTGCAAGGCGGCTACATGGTCCTCTTTGCATACTTTTTCCAAATTTTCCAAATTTGATATTTTTGCCTCAGCTGAGGCCTCTTTTGGGAAAAAGGTTCTTCAATGAGTGGTGCCTTCTGTTTAGCTCTGCCTGTCTTGTTCTCCCTCCCTGTTCATTCCGTGTCCTCTAGCTTGGGTATTGGTTCCCACTAGTAATTGAATTGACGTTGTGGACTCTCCATGTCTTAGGAAAGAAAAAAAAAATTATGCTTACCTGATAAATTTCTTTATTTCCGGACATGGAGAGTCCACAACCCCACCTTTAAAAAAGCCAGTATTTTTTGTTAAACCTCAGGCACCTCTACACCTTTGTGTTATCTTTGTTTCCATTTCCCTTTGGCCGAATGTTTGGGGGTTATGGGTAAGGGAAGTGACACTTAACAGCTTTGCTGGGGGGCTCTTTGCCTCCTGCTGGCCAGGACTGAATATCCCACTAGTAATTGGAATGACGTTGTGGACTCTCCATGTCCGGAAATAAATACATTTATCAGGTAAGCATAAATTTAGGGGTTTTTATCTGCAAAGTTCTTTAGTATTTCCTATGTACATAAATATTTATACAGTATATATATATATATATATATATATATATATATATATATATATATATATATATACTGTATATAAACATTTATATAATAGATGAAGAAAAAGTAAAACAGTTCAAATGCTAGTCCTGAAATTAATGCATTCAAATAATAGTCTTTTAAGAAAGAAATATGTTGCCAAGAAAATAGTTTATATGATGCGTCTTACAGTTCAATCACGTAGTTCCTAACCAGTGCAAATTCAAAGTGGAGTTGCGGCTGCTTTTTAATAAAGGGGTTCCTCTGGTATCAGCTCAGATTATAAAAGAATTTATGATGGAAAAAAGAAGTCCACAAAATGACTCCACATAGTAAGTTTTAATTGTTCAACACTTCAAACTAACAAACAAACAAACAATTAACCTGCAAAAAATCAACTGAAATTAGGTATGTACAGCCTGTTTTAAAAAACAATCAGAGTCCCGGTTTTCGTCCTATATCCCTTACTGAGTCAATCTAAGTCGGAATGTCTTTTTTCCAGACCCCCTGGGACATTCCTGTTTATGGGGTAGCAATAGATTTCACTGCTACTATGAAATTCTCACCGGCACCTGGTAGACACCTGTAGATCAGTTGGCCTTACGCATTATGCGGTTCACACAGCTTTTTTAGAGGAACATCCATACCCACTGAATCTCTTGTTATTTATATTGTTCAAAGAGTCTGCCCACCTCCTCATCAAATGGAAAGAACCAATATTGAGATAGATAATTACGGCTATTACGATACACTGTTAGTTAATTGAGATGTGTTATTTTCTACACATTAAGTACTATCAAACAGCTATCTACCTCAATCTTCCATGTACAATGCAGTACAATATATAAATTAATAATGGTCAATCTGTTACAGATCCAACATTTTAAATATTGTACAGGCTTGTACACGGAAGATAGGTGTAGATAACTGTTTCAAATTACTTAATGTGTAGATCAGGGGTGTCAAACTAATTTATGTTGCAGGCCATTTTCCATACACGTGCAACTCATGTGGGCCACACACTACCTACATACTTTGCCATTGATAAACACAGCAGTGGCGTTTGCTATAACTGTATGCGTTTCAAAAGATTGTGTTCTGTAACCCCTAAGTAACTTACTCTGGCCTCATGAAACGCACTCTAATGCTTTTAAGAAGGTGACACACGCTTCATCTGGTTGCTCTTCCAGATAAAATAAATATATATAAAATATTTATTTATCAAATATAAAGTATGTTATTTTAGTTAAAGAGGAAATGATGGAAAAGAATGAGCAAAAATGATGCGTGAAATCGTAACTCGTTATGCACTTATCTGTGTTTTATTTTTTTTATAACAATGAGGCTGGTTAACGTTTTAAGGGTTTTAATGATCTTTTTACTGTAGCGCAGTTGCTCACTATCTGAGTGAATCGTAATGCCGGAACAAAGGGATGCAGTCATTGTAATGTAGAGCTGAATGGAGGTTGCTAACAATCCTATGCTCTTTAAGTAATAAGCATATTATAATTATTATTTTTCCTGGAGGTGTCGTGGGCTGAAAAAAATTAGGTTATGAGCCGCATGAGGCCCGCAGGGCCGCCAATTTGACACCCCTGATAACACTATCTAAATACACCCAGCCACACAAACATACAGATACACACACGCATATATTAATTCTTTTTAACCAATACAAATGTATTGTATCCAACTATTCTAAAATTATATTATTATTATTATATTTTGGGTGGCTTTACATTCAAAGAAAATAGTTATATACATTAAAATGTGTTTATTAAATGAGAGAAAAAATAATCCAACCATGAAAATTTGATTTTGAACGGCAAATAACAGAAACATTGGAATACACACCAAATAGTTTAAACTACATGATTTTCCAGAAATAAAACTTATCACTGCTAACAGGAATGTAAAAAGGAGCAGAATCACATCAGTGAAGAAATTAGTGATATTTCTCTCATTTCATGCTAATTGCAATGTATTTTCCCCAAGGTCTCCTTTCAGAGTGGTTTATTAGCAACTAATTTTGTGAGATGCAAATGTATATTTAAATGTTAACACTAAGAATAAAAAGATTAATATACTCTAACTGTGCTTGCGAAAATGAATACCAAGCCCTTTTCAATATAATGAATGACAGGATAATGATTGATACACATTTTGGTTTCTAAAATAACTCCTGATTCATCTGACTGACACCTGATAAAAGTAATCAACTTTTTTTTTCTTTTGGAAAGAACCAATGATTTCCAAAAGCTGTCATATTTTAGAAAATCTTTTGAATTAAAGATATTTTTCTCCAATGTACAATTGATTAAAAAATATATACATATACAGCTTAATCACATGATGCTCCCAGATATTTTGTATTCTGTGTAAAGTAAAAAAGAGACACCATATCATCTCATATCTATTTTGATCAAATAAGCGACTTTCAAATTGCATATATTATAAAATAGGTATATAAAAATGCCCCAGAAACCCCAAAGCCATTGCCTAATTTGTGCCTTCTCTGAGACAACATCTTGTTGTATCCTGCAAGAATACTTTACCCTAATAAAAAAGACAAACAAACATTGTGGACTAGATTACAAGTAATGCACAAACGTTTGAGCACAAGCGATATCAGGTTTTTGCACGTGACAGAAAGAGCGCTCGTACTACAAGTTGAAAATAAATGTGATCATGAGAGAGCAATTGCATTTTATGCTCGTCGGGTTAGTGCAAGTCGTAAAGTGTAGTGCTTTTAAAAGTTGCACTAAACACAACATAAATACATACAAAATTACAATTAAACTCATATAAGCACTATCTGATAAAAAATGATTCATATAAATATTATTTTTTTATAAGGGCTAAAAGGTATTTGGTATATGACAAGGGCTATATATGTGTATGTATGCATATATATGTTAATATATATGTACATCTATTTATGTGTTTTACTCTCTATTTACTAAACATATCATTACGTTATTTTTATTGTAAATACATATTTCTATATTTATCTGTGTAGACTACTACCTATATATCTATTCCTTTTTTTCTATTTATTACATTTTTAAAGAAAAGAAAACAAACGTCAATTTAGCCGTGAAAGGCCAAGTTCCATTGGTTGTGCATACATGAATAAATCCAGTTATCAATAAATGATATTCTAAAAAGAGCAACAATCGAACACAAATGAACTCTGAAATATAAATATAATTTCATAGTTCATATTATTAGTAATAATCCATAGGGGCTGATTTATCTAGCTCCGTAGGGAGCTTGATGCCGCCGTTTCTGCGCTAACCTTGAAGCTCGCTGGAAATAGAAGTTATGAAGCAGCGGTCTAAAGGCCTGCTCTGAGGCCGTGGACAGAAATCAACCCGATCAAATATGATTGACACCCCCTGCTAGCGGCCTATTGGGCGCGAATCTGCAGGGGGCAGCATTACACCAGCAGTTCACAAGAATTGCTGGTGCAATGATAAATGCCGACAGCGTAAGCTACATCGTATCATGTCCGCTCACACTATGATAAATCTACCCCATAGTCTAAATATGCCTCACTAATTACATTAATTGTTATTGTATCATAGTACTGACTTCAATATGTTTACAACAAACATTTATTCGAATAAATCTTATTAATAAATTACACCAAAACATTTTACAAATAAAAAAAGGAAGCAATCAATGTTAGCATATCACAATTGAATTGCAGCCAAACAACAAATAAATACAAAAATATATAACATTTACAGCTGACATAGTCATAAGTGGGAGGTTGTTAGATTACATTGATAGATTGAAAATAATCATACGCAATATAGAACTTTCCTGTGTTTAATTTAAAGAAGAAAATATAAAAAAAAATGGGGGCCCCTTGGTTAACAGGAAATAAGAAAACGGCAAATTCTTAATGCACCTCTATATAGTTAGTAATCCACGTATGTGGAAAAAGATCCAATAGGACCAATTCCGCAAAACTAGTAGAGGATAGAAAGGGTAATAAAATCAATTTTTGGATGGGTATTGGGTATGATTTAATGATAGGTAGCCATCCTATCAGAAACTTATTTATTCTTCCCTAAATAGCTAAATGAAGAGGAAATGATTCATAAACAATTTTTTTTTAATACCCTTAAAGGGACAGTACACTGTAAAATAGTTTTTCCATTAATGTATTTTAAATGACTTGTTATACCAACTGCAGAGTATAAAATATTTGAGAAATTCCATTTTCATGTTTATTTGTGTATATGAAGTAGCTGAATTTGTGCTTTGAAACCACAGCCTATTACAATGGGTTGAACTTAAAGGTGATATCAGATCTCATTATGTTCTAAGTTTGTGTAAACAGACTTGCTTCCTTATCTTTTATTTCGCTGGAACACCAAAGCTCAATACATAGAGAGAACAATGGAAAATTATAATGTTATTACTTAAGTATCCTGCATCCCACTGAGAGTGTAATCTCTTCTGCTGGCTGTGTAAACTTAAGCTATTCAATTAAATTCTATCAGGCAATCGGAATTAAAGTAAAAAAAATCCTATTGGCTGATGCAATCAGCCAATAGGATTGAGCTTCAATCCTATTGGCCGATCCAATCAGCCAATAGGATTGAGCTTGCATTCTATTGGCTGTTCTAATCAGCCAATAGAATGCGAGCTCAATCCTATTGGCTGATTGGATCGGCCAATAGGATTGAAACTCAATCCTATTGCATCAGCCAAAAGGATTTTTTCAACTTTAATTCCGATTGGCTGATAGAATTCTATCAGCCAATCGGAATTCAAGGGACGCCATATTGGATGACGTTCCTTAAAGGAACCTTCATTCTTCAGTAGCCGTCGACAGAAGAGGATGCTCCGCGTCGGATGTCTTGAAGATGGAGCCGCTCCACGTCGGAAGGATGAAGATAGAAGATGCCGTCTGGATGAAGACTTCTGCCCGCCTGGAGGACCACTTCTTGTCGCTTGGATGAAGACTTGTCCCGGCTTCATTGAGGACTTCTGCCCGCTTGGATGAAGACTTCTCCCAGCTTGATAAGGATGGATGTCCGGTCTTCAAAAACTGTAAGTGGATCTTCGGGGGTTAGTGTTAGTTTTTTTTAAGGGTTTATTGGGTGGGTTTTATTTTTAGCTTAGGGTTTGGGCAATAGAAAAGAGCTAAATGCCCTTTTAAGGGCAATGCCCATCCAAATGCCATTTTCAGGGCAATGGGGAGCTTAGGTTTTTTTAGATAGTATTTTATTTGGGGGGTTGTGTGGGTGGTGGGTTTTACTGTTGGGGGGTTGTTTGTATTTTTTTACAGGTAAAAGAGCTAATTTCTTTGGGGCAATGCCCCGCAAAAGGCCCTTTTAAGGGCTATTGGCAGTTTAGTTTAGGCTAGGGTTTTTTTTTATTTTGATATTGCTATTAGATTAGGTGTAATTAGTTTAAATATTTGATACATGAAATGAAAGAAAAGACAGGCGCACAAGGCACGATTCAAGTGTAGGGTTTTATTATACTAGTGAAACACACGGTTAAAAACACTTACTAGATAAAAGTTAAAAGTCAGCATTGAGAGCATATGCTCGTTAGGATTATCGCAGCTCCTGCAGCACCAGGGAGATAGTTGGTCCTTCTCCTCTCCGTTTACAACAAGACTAAGTGGGCGGCGGTGTTCCGGATCCTGTCACCCCAGTCTTAGTAACGCTAGTGCTGAACAGTATTCTTTAACTGCTTTCCTGCAAAGTCTTTTGTTCGGATGCCTGACACGTTTCCCCCGACTCTGGTCGTTCTTTATCAAAGGCTGAATGAATTGAACTTGGCGCCTGTTTGTTTTAAAGGTATGTCCGCCAATCAGATAGGAGGTGTGCAATTCTAGCCAATCATTACTAGAGGGTGTGAGCGTATATGTAAAGACCCAGATTTAAGTTGATAGCTTGTATATTCCTAAAATAGCATGCAGTAACAGTATTTTTTACACATAATTTCATGCAGCGAGCACGTAAGGGAAAACAAAATATGAGTACAAAGATACTTCTGAAAACAGATAAAAACAGTGCAATACATAACGTTCTCTCTTATTACAAACAAAATATATGTAATCAATAGACAACAGATATACATTGTATATTTCTAATATGACCCATCTTAAAACGTTTTACCCTTATTTATATATTAATAGTTATAAAGTAATAGTTATAAGGATTTTGAACGTTTTATTTATTGATAAACCTAAAGTATAGCCCTAATATAATTTTCTACGTTAAAACAAAACACTTGTGAAAAACTTGTAAAATAATATTTTTAGCGGAAAAACATTGCTATGTAATAGCAATACAGGGTTCTGTCCATATTCACTTTAGGTTTATAAATTTAATTTGTTTGATTTGCTTTTATCAGAAGATGCGAATTTACTAATTTGAATAAATAAAATAAATGATTATTAACAAAAGATGGAAAAAAACATTATTATTAAAAACAATCCTAATTAGTTTTGGTTTAAAAACATAGTATAGATGTGTTAAAATTTAAATTAATGCTGTAATATCGAACTATGCTATATATTTATATTCTGAAAGATAACGATTTTGTTGGGGAGAGTATCCTTATGATCTTGATAATTATCAAAGGATGCCCTGAAAACAAGGTTCTTTGGGGGACATAGTTTTGCCTTCAAAGTGCAATATTTTAAAATGCAATATTTTTAAAAACTAATTTAGTTAAGTTGATTGGTATATCTAAAACAGTACGATATATTTTCAAAGAGGTGCCATATTTAAAAGGGGATATTGTACACAGTAAAATTTATAACTATTTAAAATTAAAATGTTAAGACAATAGTTAAAAAATGAGGATTGGAAATGACCTAGCTAAAATTTATGCAAGTACTATTCTAACCACACAGAGGAAAAAAAAAAAAAAAATTTGTGTATTAGTCTATCTAAATTAGTGTATGATTTTATAAAAAGGCCGCCACATCTATATCAATGTTTAGTCCTAAGGGCTGCAATGTTTTTAGCTTATAGATCCACTTTGTTTCTAGTTTTCTTAGTTCAAGTAATCTATTTGGTTTTGTGTGTGGTACTTGATCAATTACTTGAATCTTTAAAGAACTTGGATTGCTCCCATGGCAATCTAAAAAATGTTTTGGGACACTATGGTTCTCCATTTTTTCTTTAATGTTGTACAGATGCTCATTTGTCCTACGCCTTATCTTTCTTTTCGTGCGACCCACATATAATAGGCCGCATCCACATTCTAATAAATATACAATGTATATTGAGTCACAGTTGCTTCTAAAGTCTATACTGTAGGTTTCTGTGGATAGGCTATTATGGAATGTGGGTGATTTGTTTATGTGTTTACACATGTTGCATCTGGTTTTACCACATTTCATAGTGCCTTTCCAATTCGTTAGCCAATTGTCTATATTTGGGTTAGTCTTATTTTTAGAGATGGGTTTGATTCTACTAGGGGCTAATATGTTTTTTAAACTCCTTCCTTTTTTGTATGTAAAAATGGGTTTTTCCTCAAGCTGTGGACCCAGAAGGGGATCTGATTTTAAAATTGGCCAATGTCTATTGATTATGTCTTCTAGTTTTTTAGAACCTTGATTATATGTAGTTATAAATCTTATAGGGTTTTGATTTTTGGATTGAGATTTGATTAAATTATTATGCAAATTGGTCCCTATTGCTATTGAATCATCATTAAGATTCTTCTCTCGAAAAAAAGACCCTCCATCTATGGCAGCTGTATTTGCCTTTGCTTTATTTAATACCTCTGGATTGTATCCTTTATCCAAAAATTTCTTCTCTAAAATATCCGCTTCCATATTATAATCTGAATTATGTGTGCAATTTCTCCTAATTCTTGAGAATTGACTTTTAGGAACATTATTTATCCAACTCTTTTTGTGTGCACTTTTAGCTTGTATGAAGCTGTTGCAATCGGTAGTCTTCCTATAATTTTTTACAGCAATTTTCCCTTGTAAATCTTTAAAAAGAATCAAATCCAGAAATTCTATTTTTTCTTTTGATATATATATTTAGTAAATTTTAAATTAAAATCATTACTATTCAGATGGTCCATAAAATCATTTACTCGTTCTTCATTGCCCTTCCATAGAATGATAATATCATCTATGTATCTTGCATAAATTAGAATATTACTAAAAAAAGGGTTATTTTCCCATACATAGTTATTTTCAAATGCATTTACATACAAATTCGCATATGAGGGGGCAAAGGTGGTACCCATTGCCGTTCCTCTTTTCTGTACATAAAATTTGTTTTCAAAAATGAAATAATTTTTATTTAAAATAAATTTTATACTCTCTGTTAAAAATTCAATTTGGTTAGAAGGAAAGGACCAATTTAATAATTCTAACTCCACTTTTTGGATGCCATTAGAATGTGGTATACACGTATATAGCGATGCAACATCGCATGTTAACCAGATCATATCTTCCTCCCAGTTAATCCCTTCAAATTTGGTAATCACTTCGGTAGTGTCTTTTAAATAAGCTCTGATGGATTTTACCAGAGGTTGCAAGAAAAAATCTACATATTTTGAGAGCTTATCTGTGATGGACCCAATCCCGGAGATGATTGGTCTACCGGGCGGGTTTTTTTGGCCCTTATGTACTTTCGGAAGATGGTATATGATTGGTATGTTTGGTTGTGGAGTATATATATATTTATATTCATCATCGTTTAATATCCCTTCCAATTTTGCTTTGCTTAGTAATTTATTTAACTCTTTATTAAAATTTTCAGTTGGATCTGTTAATAAAATTTGATAAGTATCTTCGTCCCCTAATAATTTCATAGCCTCTTTTAGGTAATCTTCTCTCTTTTGGATTACTATCCCCCCGCCCTTATCGGCCGGGCGGATAATAATTTCTCTATTGTCACCCAATTTTTTCAGGGATTTCCTTTCGGTTATCATTGTGTTTATTAATACATTTATTTTCATCTTTAAATTGTTCCTCTATTTCTTTGAATATTAATTTATTAAAAGCTGATATATATTCTCCTTGTTAAATATTTGATAATTTCTTTTTTATTTTGTGTAATTTAGTGTTTTTTTTTTTGTAATTTAGTTAATTGTATTTAATTAATGTAATTTATTTAATTGTAGTGTAATGTTAGGTGTTAGTGTAAGACAGTTTAGGTTTTATTTTACAGGTAAATTTGTATTTATTTTAACTAGGTAGCTTGTAAATAGTTAATAACTATTTACTAACTAGTCTACCTAGTTAAAATAAATACAAACTTTCCTGTGAAATAAAAATAAATCCTAAAATAGCTACAATGTAACTATAAGTTATATTGTAGCTCGCTTAGGGTTTATTTTACACGTAAGCAAGTATTTAGTTTTAAATAGGAATTAGTCATTTATTTTTTAGTAATTTTTATTTAGATTTATTTTAATTATATTAAAGTTAGGGGTGTTAGGGTTAGACTTAGGATTAGGTTTAGGGGTTAATAACTTTAGTATAAAAGCGGTAGTGACGTTGGGGGCAGCAGATTAGGGGTTAATAATATTTAACTAGTGTTAGTGATGAATTAGGGGATTATCTATCTTTTAAAACAACAAAAATTCTGGTGTTGACGGACCCTTTAATATCAACAAGGGTAGATTTTGAAGAGGAGAAAGGAAGCATGGAAAAGTAATTGTTTTAATTAGGTTTACCCAGCCATAATGGATAGCGGGAAGGAGACCCATAATTAAAGATCTGTTTTTATCTTTTGCAAAATGGACAAAAAGTTTAATTTGTACCAATGTTTAGGGTTCTTATTTAATTCCAAACCTAAATATTTTATGGCATCAACAACTTTGAACGGAATTTTTGGAAGGCGTCCTGAATGTTTAACAACACACATAAGTTCACATTTCTCTAAGTTAACTTTATAGCCTGAAAAGGAACTAAACTTAACAATACACTGTAAAGTAGACGGTATTGATTTGTGAATATTTTCCAAGAAGAACAATAAATCATCCGCATACAATAGTGTTTTCAGTTGTTGCGTACCAAGAGGGATCCCTGTTAAAATATCCCTTAATCCGACTGCAAGGGGTTTAAGGGCAATGTTAAAAAGAAGAGGTGATAGAGGGCAACCCTGTCTAGTACCTCTCTGTAGTGTTATTTTAGAAGATAAGGTCCCATTGATGAGAAGAAAGGATATTGGCTTGTGATATAACTTGTGAATAAATTGGACAAAATTTCCTTTAAAACCAAAAGTTGCTATAGCCTTAAAAGATGTCCCCATGAAATCAAGTCAAACGCTTTGACTGCGTCTAAAGTGAGAATAGCCATATCCTGAGAGACACTCTTCTTAAATTGCTCTAAATTCCACAAATAGTCCAAAAAGGTGATTACTTTACGTAGATTTTTTGCTGGATTTCTAGACGACATAAAGTCCGTCTGGTCATGATGGATAAGTTTATCTAAACAGGAGGAGAGTCTTAAGGAAACAATAGAAGCTAAGATTTTATAGTCTGTGTTTAACACAGAAATGGGCCTATAAGATGCCGGATCCTCGAGATTTTTACCTTTCATAAGAATCAGAGAGATATTTGCTGCTGAAAATAAGACCGATATGGGATTATCCAAAGTAAAATAACTATTAAAGAATTTCTCTAGCACTGGAATAAGCTCTTCAGATAAACTTTTATAATATTCTGCTGGTAAACAATCAGGACCAGCCGCATTATTTAATTTAGATTTATCTATTGCTTTACTAATATCCTCCTCAGTAATGGGGGCATTAAGTATATCCAGATCCTCATTCTGTAACTTAGGGAGCTTAATCTTTGACCAGAAAATGTCCTGGTTCTGGGTATTTGTACCTATTTCTGAGTAAAGTTGTTGATAATAAGTGAAAAAGACCTCCTAAATTTCTCTGGTCTCCGTATATCGAAGATCTCCACTTTTAATGGATAATATAACATTTTTCTTCTTTCTATTTTTTTTTTTTTTGAAAATATTTTTTTATTGAAGTTAAAACATATATCATCTAAACAAGGACTCGCCCTAAGGCAAAGGTTACAACAAAAAGAATAGTACATTGTCTATACAAAGGCATTATTTAAGAAAGCAATATGCACATACAGGAAGAAAAAATACATTTCAGGTCTGGTTATGAAGATAGACAATATCTTTGGCGAGATGAAATATAACTTCTTTTTATATTATCAGCGTATGCACTCCACATTCTAATAAAATATTACCTAATACCAAAATATCAGCCTGTGGAGGGTTCAAAAAAGTATCAGCCACTCTTGGGCTGAGATATACAAGGGGAAGGGGATATTCAGCGGGTAAGCACCGCTTTATGTATAGGAGAAGGGAGTGGGAGGACGAAGCCAACTATAAATGTAAGTAGCATAGAGCACCTGAAGTGAACTTAGGGGTACCCAAATGTATAGACCGTAGGCCTGATAGCTGGATTACTAAAAAGATAGATCAGATATGCCTTGGGAAATTAGTCTATTTAAGAGTAGGTAGTGGGGTAAAGTGACATCTTAATTCTAGATGGAGTAGCTAAATAGTGGCTAAAGGCTACTCTACTGATTCTTTTAGGGAGACTCAAACGTTACAAAAATAGACAATAGAGAAATGCATGCATGTCACACTGATAGTAATTCACATAGGTGTTCAGGACTGACCTAAAGATTAATGCAACAGGTAATATATAAACTTATCCAAACATTGCAAATCAAATGTGTCTGTTAGCTGAGAAGGAGGATAATACATAATACACTTTCAATATAACATTTGAAAAGATAGTGAGCAGATCTGGATACATTTGTAAAAACATAGGCAATAACATTATATAGGCTTGTGCATAATATGTAATAAGAAGATTCCTGAAATTCAATCTTATAGTCTGATAAAAGATAACACATTTAAGTAACATAGTTGGAGCTATAGCCGCTAAGTAGGATAGGATGGGTCTAGTGTAGGCTGTCGAAATTATGAAGGGTAGGACCTGACAACAGCATGCTGAACAATGTATTGTAGTCAGGCAATTTGATGTGGCAAACTAACCTAGATGACCATGTTATTTTGCTTGAACAGTGACTTTAGGCCATATAGTTGTCTTCTATGCTTATAAAATGACATGATCTTATCCTGCATCCAAGGCCATAAAATACTAATACTTAACATATAAATAATAATGCAGCACAAGTGTATAGATTGGCAATAGTACATAAAACATGTATCCAAGCAGCCTAACTAGCTTAACGAATATGTTAAATATTTTAAACCTATCTGAAACTGAGAATATATGAGAAAACCATAATAAAACAGATAACATATGAAATAGAAAAGGAGGTAAATTGTCTCCCACATATAAGTAAATACAAAGCACCTATAAGTAGAATGTGGCAGCGCATCAGAGACCACAGTGCACATGACAACCTGAGTAGGAATGTAACAGCATTATAGGGTATGATTTGCATTAGTACTAAATAGCTAGAGAGCACATAAAACTGTTGGAAGAGAAGGTATCAAACTGCCTCCCATATGAAAGTACCGTAAAGATGGCTCAGAGAACTAACATAACACAATTGAGCAAATATATTATAACAGGTCAGCAGAATAATTATTCACCAGTATGTGTACACCTTATAACGTCAAGTCTAAGAGATAGCATCAATATGTGCCCTTTAGGAGGAACCAGTGAATACAGTCTATAGATTTAGGCCCATATCCGCAGAGAATAATAAAATTAATACCAATTAGCCCCATTCTTGAGGACATCCATCACATATCAGGGGTAACTAAAACAAAGTTTATGATGGAGGGACACTCGTATTTACTTGTGAAGGCTGTCTTTTAGCCGATGCCTGTAGCTATGATGACTCCAATGTCTGCTAACTGTATTACAGTGAAGGGACTGTATAGCCAGAGAGAAAGGTTTTTCCTCCTCCCAGGGATCAGGCTGTTACTTCGAGGATGGTGGATGCAGGTCAGCATTATGAATCTGGTTAGTGAGCCGAACCTGCACAATTTCCCCTCTTGCTTCTTGATTCCGAGTAGATGTTCATTAGGCTGGGGAGAGCCGGTACAAAAGCCTAAGATGCAGCGTATCTCACAGCAATCAGCGGCCCCTTCGGATCTCATCCCATCTGGGGCTATAGCAGGGAGGCCAGCAGAATTTGCGGCAATCGTCGTATCAGACAGCTGACTACCCGCTCCCCCTCTCAGGCGAGCGGCATCGTTCTGTGCAATGTTGGGCCAGGTAGGGGAAGATATAGCAATCTGGTGTAAGTATGTCGGTTCAGCAAGCTGCTGTTTGGCTATTTGATCCTTCTGTATATGTTACCGGAGGTCTGCCTGCTCTGCCCCCACCTCAGCCACTGCAGGGGCTTCTGTATATTCTGAGCCGCTACAAATGGCGCCTCTTAGGGAGTGATATTGGCTCGTCATGCGGTGATCTAGCTCTATCAGGAGGGCTCTAACGTCTCCAAAATCCTCCATCATGTTGGGGTAAAGCTGCTCAAATGTATCGGTCTAGATTGCTCTGTAGGAGCAGGAGAAGTACGGCATACAAGATAACAGCGCAGACCGCGTGGTCTGCGCCTGGGGTATAGAGTGTTAACTGCAGTAGGCCCCAAGTTCCAAAGTCTCCAAAATAACTTCAGATCTCACAAATCTGAATTCTTCTTCCTCAAAAATTTGTAGAAGTAGCTCCCTTTTTTTTTTAAAATACTATTTTTATTGAGAACAAGAAAAAGGATACAAGTACATGTAAACTTATGCAATGCAGACTCGCAGGTCTGGAGTTGACAGAGGGAATGTTCATCTGATACATGCATGCCTTCAATAAGCAAGAAAACAACAGTTTGAACTATATCATAATCCAATTTTTACTTGTCCTCTTTTCATCCTCCCCTATTTGGGGAACGTTATTAATTTAACTGAACTTCTATACATCTATTAATTAACTGTGACACCTTCGTATGGCAAGTTATCTGTTGGGTTCTTGGCAAGACTTGTACTAGTCATAGTACCTGCTCTATGAAATAAATTAAAAAAAAAAAAAAAAAAAAGGGAAGAGAAAAGGGGAAGAGGGTGAGGGCTGTAGTGGATAGGGTCCTAGAGTCACCTATGAGCGTTTATATGGTCATGTTTTCCCTCTCTCCCACCCCATTATCGCGTGGTTGGTACAAGAATCCCCACTCGCCTCTTAGGGATGCTGTCAGCATATATTCAGTATGTGCAAAGGGGTTTAAAATTAGTCTCTGGGAGTCCAAGCTCAATGATTCGATGTATCGTCGCCATTTAAGTATAAACTGTTTAAGTCTCCTAGTAGTATCTAGTTTAGTGTCTAGCTGTTCAATGAGCAATTGTTTGTGTAATCGGTGTTTGAATGCATTGAAGGTGGGGCTAGTACTCTCTGCCCAGACACTCAAGATGGTCTTCCTAGCAATTAAAATAATGGTAGTCAATAAGAGAGTATCTCTGAAACAGAGATCGCGCCATTCCAAGAAGCAAATTTGTTCTATTTCTAGTTGAACTCCAAGCTTAATGGCGCTCGTAATCCAAAAGGCAACCTTGCCCCAGAACTGTCTGATCTTTGGGCATGTGTAAAAGAAGTGAAGAAAGTCTGGGTTAGCCAATTTGCACTTGCTACATTCATTCACTACTCCAGGTCTCCACTTGGTCAATCTTTGAGGGATAATATAATCCCTATGTAGTAATCTAAACTGAGATTCCCTCAGGGACATGGATAAAGTCGCTCTCCAAGCGCACAACACGCTCTGCTGGATTAATTCCGTGAGGTCTTCCCTTTCCACGCTCCCACTCCATTTATCAGTCAACAAAGTTATGTTTTTAGAGTCAATGGCGCTTAAGAGCGTTCTGTACATTTCCGAAATGGAAAAGTTGCCTAATTTAAATGAGGACACAGTTCTGGCAAATGCATGAGGCTCCCAGAATTGTGGGTCCCCTCTTATCAGATGGTCTATAAAGTGTCTCATTTGTAGGTATGCGTAAAAGTGGGTTCTTGGTAACCCAAATTGAGTTTGAAGATCGGCGAAAGCTTTAATGCACTTCCCAGACAGGTCCACAGCATCTCCAACAGAGCTCAGTCCTCTGGAGGCCCACATGGTAAAGGGAGAGGAGTCTGTTCCTGGGGGAAAGTTAGTGTTGTTTCGCAATGGAATCATTCTAGACGCCACACAGCAGTGGCCGACCTGTTTGAGGGCTAGTCGCCAGGCCCTCATTGTGTCCCCATAGAGGAAGCTGTCCGTAAGCTGTGCGAGTGGGACACTGGGGGGGGTGAAGGGTAGGACCGATAAATAAAGACCACCCAGGGCCTGTCTCTCCAGTTCTGGAGAGTAGAAGTGGGTTGTTTGCAGCTGCCAGTCGATCATAAGGCGGCCAAGTGTTGCCCAGTTATACAACCTTAGGTTGGGTAGGCCTAGCCCCCCTTCTGAAGGGTGTGAATATAACTTCACAAGAGCTATTCTCGGTCTACCTCCCCTCCATAAGAATTTCGAGAGGGCCCGATTATACTCCGCCATGTCTTTCCTGCTAATAAGAAAAGGTAACATCAGCAAGGGGTACAGTAGCCGTGGCAGAATCACCATCTTAACAAGACTTATGCGCCCCGAAAGAGAGACTGGCAGATTTCTCCAGCCGTCCATCGTGACCGTGGCATCACGACATGCTCGGCTGATATTGTCGCAATACAGAGCCTGACCACTGGGGGATAACTGAATACCCAAGTAGGTCAAAGTAGGTTTGGCCTCTTGAAATGGGTAGAGGAACAGTTGAACCTTGTCCTTTTGTAACCACAAAATTTCCGATTTGGTGTTGTTCACTTTGTAGCCTGAAAAAGATCCAAAGGCTTCAATTATCGCCAGGACGTTCGGGATATGTTTGGCAGGATTCTCTACGAATAGAAGCATATCGTCCACATATAGTGCGAGGTGTAGTCTCTCCTGACCTATTAGAATGCCCGGATATGCCGAGCGTAACTTGATGGCTAATGGCTCTAAGGCCATGTTCAAGAGGAGGGGAGATAATGGGCATCCTTGGCGTGTACCCCTTTGCAGTGAGATGCGTGGGGAGAACAAGCCGTTAGCCATAATGTGGACCCAAGGGGATGCATAGATATTTCTGACATAAGTAAGGAATGAGCCCGCAAGGCCAAAGCGCCGTAGGGTATCGATGAGATGACTCCACTCTACTCTATCGAAGGCCTTCTCTGCATCCAAGGATAGCAGGAAGGCCTCCGAGTTCCCTCTCACCTCAGTGGGTTCTGGGGTCGATGCGAAATGCGCGATAGTGTGTAACACTCTCCGCACGTTCGTCACTGAGGTTCTATGATACATAAATCCGGTTTGGTCCGGATGAATAATGTATGTCAGGATTACTTTTAATCTATCTGCCAAGATCTTCATAAGTATCTTGTAATCCGAATTGAGGAGGGAGATGGGGCGATATGATTCAGGGAGACCGGGGTCTTTTCCTGGTTTCAAGATCAGCGACACATGTGCCATCGTAAATGTCTGGGAGGGAGCAATCATTTCCTTATAGTACTGGTTATAGAGTGTAGTTAAAGTAGGGGTAATTTGGGGCCTCAACATTTTAAAGAATTCAATGGGTAGGCCATCGGGAACCGCTGCTTTCCCATTGGACATGGAAGAGATTGTTTTTTGGATCTCTTCAGGGGATATCGGGAAGTTTAGAGCTCATCTCTGAGTTGAGGAAGCTCCAGGTCTTTCCAAAAGTCTGACACCCTTTCCGGAGTAGAGTCTTGTTGGCTAGTATATAGGTTAGAGTAGTATAGAGCCAAAGCCTTCACAATGGACTCCGGAGTCTTGTAGGTTTTGTTACAGTATTTAATGGCTGCTATGGGCTTGCGAGCCGTCTGTTTATTTATCAGTAAGGCCAGCAACCTGCCCGACCTGTCCCCCTCTCTATAGAACCTAGCGCTGGTTCGAAGAAGTTGACCGACTGCTTGATGGTTAAGGAACACATCCAGTTCGCTCTTACTGGCCAGGTATCTGTCCTTAGAAGTCTGGCACGGTTTGCCACAATAGGCCTGATAAGCTTCCCTGAGAGCTAATTGTAGCGTCTGTAATTTGGCCTGGGCCTTCTTCCGTAGAGCGGCCACATAGGAGATTATATCCCCAGTCAGGACTGCTTTCGCAGTATTCCAGAACAATTCTGGGTTGTCCCGGTGGGCTTGATTATCCGTGTAAAAATCATTCCAGGCATGTGTTAAGTGCTTCAGGAAAGCATCCGAGGTGTACAAGAAGCTTGGGAATCGCAAAGTCTGCTTGTTGGCAATCCTTGCTCCCATAGAGATCACAAGTTCTACTGGTGCGTGGTCAGAGACCACTACCTGGTGTATCTTGGCCTTGTTAACCCTTGGAACGATATTGGAAGAAATCATGAACAGGTCTATCCGCGACACGGTGGGCGACGCTCTAGAGATACAAGTAAAGTCCTTGCATTCTGCATTCCGCAATCTCCATACATCTACTAACTGCAAGGAGTTCGACAATCTAGAGAAGGTCCTCTTTTCAAAGGCACCAGAATATCGAGGCTGTCCGCCTCCCGATACTCGTTCTGGGTCTCTCCACCTGTCACACACAGGGTTTGGTGCTAGGTTGAAATCTCCCCCGAGTATGATATCCTGACCAAGATAAGGGGACAGTGTCTGGATGAGCCTGGTCCAAAAAGCTGTGGATTTGCAGTTCGGGGCATAAATGTTGCAGATTACCAGTATCTTTTGATTTGTTCTAATTTTGACTATTAAAAAGCGTCCCTCACTGTCCTTGTGGGTGTTTAAAATCTCAGTGTTCCCCCTTTTCCCAAATAGAATGGCTATACCTCTGCTCGAGTTGGTGTATGAGACATGTTCCACCATTCCCACCCAGTCCCGTCTGAGTTTGTCGTGTGTCCACCTCTGAGAGGTGAGTCTCCTGCAGTAGGGCAATGTCTGTCCCCAAACGTCGCAAGTGCGCCAATATGGTGCTTCTCTTAGCAGGGGAGTTAATTCCCCCCACATTCCATGTCACTAATCTTACAGCCATTTAAGTAATGCTATAAGGTGGCCGTTCAAGTCGTTCCCCCAGTGGGGGGAGTCGGGGAGGGGTAAGGCAAGCGGCAGGCCGAAAGCAGCGAGAGAAGGCGTAGAGAGGGCAGGGGAAGCAGGAAGGAAAAGAAGAGGGGGAGGGGGGAGAGAAGGAGAGAGAGGAGAAGGGAGAGGGGTAAAAAAAAAAAAAAAAAAAAAAAAGGGGAACCATCAATTTGATATTCTCCTGATAGGTTAAGTACTCTAGAATGGGGAGGTCCTTTATTTCATCAAGTTTGTCATGAGCATTTAAACTAACGGGGTCCGGGGACGCCACTCCCAGGAGTATAACTTGTGTCCCATTCTTTAGAGAGAACGTGAAATATGTAATATCAGAGAATTGGCAAAATAAACGGTTCCAAGATAGCATATAAACCCAACTAAACAATCTTAGTACTATAATAGAGAGGTTGAATCGGTACCTGCAAACCCTCCAATCTGTTGACATGATCTGACTGACATATTGTAACATTATTACCATAGAAATAAAAAGAAGATACCTTATAATATGGGGTGTCTTATCCAACTTAACATTGCTTTGAGTGTTGGAGCAGTAGCAGTCCCTCTGCTCCGGCCCTGTTGTCCGGATTACTGTCACATACCTCATGGCAGTAAACTTCAGGAGTAAGAACATTATCAGCATATACAATGAGCTAGGTTCACAAATAAACATAACAAGAAAACATTTTGTGCAAAAAACAAACATCATAACCAGTCATTAGGCCTATATGGCAGCTATCCTGCAAATGAAAAACCTGGACCTAATCAAGGCCATTGATCTAAACCCTCTCAACCCGGGTCTGAGCGAGATGGGCCATTGGGGCTATTCCCTCTTCTATTTTGTTCTCTTCCCAGGTATTCTGTAACCTCCCGCGGGGAGTCAAAGGCCTAGATTTGGAGTTCGGCGGTAGCCGTCAAAACCAGCGTTAGAGGCTCCTAACGCTGGTTTTGGCCGCCCGCTGGTATTTGGAGTCAGTGATTAAAGGGTCTAACGCTCACTTTTCAGCCGCGACTTTTCCATACCGCAGATCCCCCTCGCCATTTGCGTAGCCTATCTTTTCAATGGGATCTTTCTAACGCTGGTATTTAGAGTCGTTTCTGAAGTGAGCGTTAGAGCTCTAACGACAAGATTCCAGCCGCCTGAAAATAGCAGGAGTTAAGAGCTTTCTGGCTAACGCCGGTTCATAAAGCTCTTAACTACTGTACCCTAAAGTACACTAACACCCATAAACTACCTATGTACCCCTAAACCGAGCTCCCCCCACATCGCCGCCACTCGATTAAAATATTTTAACCCCCTAATCTGCCGACCGCCACCTACGTTATACTTATGTACCCCTAATCTGCTGCCCCTAACCCCGCCGACCCCTGTATTACATTTATTAACCCCTAACCTGCCCCCCACAACGTCGCCGCCAGCTACTTAAAATAATTAACCCCTAATCTTCCGACCGCAAATCGCCGCCACCTACGTTATCCCTATGTACCCCCTAATCTGCTGCCCTAACATCGCCGACCCCTATATTATATTTATTAACCCCTAATCTGCCCCCCTCAACGTCGCCGACACCTGCCTACATTTATTAACCCCTAATCTGCCGAGCGGACCTGAGCGCTACTATAATAAAGTTATTAACCCCTAATCCGCCTCACTAACCCTATCATAAATAGTATTAACCCCTAATCTGCCCTCCCTAACATCGCCGACACCTACCTTCAATTATTAACCCCTAATCTTCCGATCGGAGCTCACCGCTATTCTAATAAATGGATTAACCCCTAAAGCTAAGTCTAACCCTAACACTAACACCCCCCTAAGTTAAATATAATTTACATCTAACGAAATAAATTAACTCTTATTAAATAAATGATTCCTATTTAAAGCTAAATACTTACCTGTAAAATAAATCCTAATATAGCTACAATATAAATTATAATTATATTATAGCTATTTTAGGATTTATATTTATTTTACAGGCAACTTTGTAATTATTTTAACCAGGTACAATAGCTATTAAATAGTTAAGAACTATTTAATAGTTACCTAGTTAAAATAATAACAAATTTACCTGTAAAATAAATCATAACCTAAGATATAATTAAACCTAACACTACCCTATCAATAAAATAATTAAATAAACTACCTACAATTACCTACAATTAACCTAACACTACACTATCAATAAATTAATTAAACACAATTCCTACAAATAAATACAATTAAATAAACTAGCTAAAGTACAAAAAATAAAAAAGAACTAAGTTACAGAAAATAAAAAAATATTTACAAACATAAGAAAAATATTACAACAATTTTAAACTAATTACACCTACTCTAAGCCCCCTAATAAAATAACAAAGCCCCCCAAAATAAAAAATTCCCTACCCTATTCTAAATTAAAAAAGTTACAAGCTCTTTTACCTTACCAGCCCTGAACAGGGCCCTTTGCGGGGCATGCCCCAAGAAGTTCAGCTCTTTTGCCTGTAAAAAAAAACATACAATACCCCCCCCCCAACATTACAACCCACCACCCCACATACCCCTAATCTAACCCAAACCCCCCTTAAATAAACCTAACACTAATCCCCTGAAGATCTTCCTACCTTGTCTTCACCATCCAGGTATCACCGATCCGTCCTGGCTCCAAGATCTTCATCCAACCCAAGCGGGGGTTGGCGATCCATAATCCGGTGCTGAAGAGGTCCAGAAGAGGCTCCAAAGTCTTCCTCCTATCCGGCAAGAAGAGGACATCCGGACCGGCAAACATCTTCTCCAAGCGGCATCTTCGATCTTCTTCCATCCGGAACGAAGCGGCAGGATCCTGAAGACCTCCAGCGCGGAACATCCATCCGGACCGACGACTGAACGACGAATGACTGTTCCTTTAAGGGACGTCATCCAAGATGGCGTCCCTCGAATTCCGATTGGCTGATAGGATTCTATCAGCCAATCGGAATTAAGGTAGGAATTTTCTGATTGGCTGATGGAATCAGCCAATCAGAATCTAGTTCAATCCGATTGGCCGATCCAATCAGCCAATCAGATTGAGCTCGCATTCTATTGGCTGATCGGAACAGCCAATAGAATGCGAGCTCAATCTGATTGGCTGATTGGATCAGCCAATCGGATTGAACTTGATTCTGATTGGCTGATTCCATCAGCCAATCAGAAAATTCCTACCTTAATTCCGATTGGCTGATAGAATCCTATCAGCCAATCGGAATTCGAGGGACGCCATCTTGGATGACGTCCCTTAAAGGAACAGTCATTCGTCGTTCAGTCGTCGGTCTGGATGGATGTTCCGCGCTGGAGGTCTTCAGGATCCTGCCGCTTCGCTCCGGATGGAAGAAGATCGAAGATGCCGCTTGGAGAAGATGTTTGCCGGTCCGGATGTCCTCTTCTTGCCGGATAGGAGAAAGACTTTGGAGCCTCTTCTGGACCTCTTCAGCACCGGATTATGGAATGCCAACCCCCGCTTGGGTTGGATGAAGATCTTGGAGCCAGGACGGATCGGTGATACCTGGATGGTGAAGACAAGGTAGGAAGATCTTCAGGGGATTAGTGTTAGGTTTATTTAAGGGGGGTTTGGGTTAGATTAGGGGTATGTGGGTGGTGGGTTGTAATGTTGGGTGGGGGGTATTGTATGTTTTTTTTTACAGGCAAAAGAGCTGAACTTCTTGGGGCATGCCCCGCAAAGGGCCCTGTTCAGGGCTGGTAAGGTAAAAGAGCTTGTAACTTTTTTAATTTAGAATAGGGTAGGGAATTTTTATTTTGGGGGGCTTTGTTATTTTATTAGGGGGCTTAGAGTAGGTGTAATTAGTTTAAAATTGTTGTAATATTTTTCTTATGTTTGTAAATATTTTTTTATTTTCTGTAACTTAGTTCTTTTTTATTTTTTGTACTTTAGCTAGTTTATTTAATTGTATTTATTTGTAGGAATTGTGTTTAATTAATTTATTGATAGTGTAGTGTTAGGTTAATTGTAGGTAATTGTAGGTAGTTTATTTAATTATTTTATTGATAGGGTAGTGTTAGGTTTAATTATATCTTAGGTTAGGATTTATTTTTAATGTAAATTTGTTATTATTTTTAATAGGTAACTATTAAATAGTTGTTAACTATTTAATAGCTATTGTACCTGGTTAAAATAATTACAAAGTTGCCTGTAAAATAAATATTAATCCTAAAATAGCTATAATATAATTATAATTTATATTGTAGCTATATTAGGATTTATTTTACAGGTAAGTATTTAGCTTTAAATAGGAATCATTTATTTAATAAGAGTTAATTTATTTCGTTAGATGTAAATTATATTTAACTTAGGGGGGTGTTAGTGTTAGGGTTAGACTTAGCTTTAGGGGTTAATCCATTTATTAGAATAGCGGTGAGCTCCGATCGGAAGATTAGGGGTTAATAATTGAAGGTAGGTGTCGGCGATGTTAGGGAGGGCAGATTAGGGGTTAATACTATTTATGATAGGGTTAGTGAGGCGGATTAGGGGTTAATAACTTTATTATAGTAGCGGTGCGGTCCGCTCGGCAGATTAGGGGTTAATAAATGTAGGCAGGTGTCGGTGACGTTGAGGGGGGCAGATTAGGGGTTAATAAATATAATATAGGGGTCGGCGATGTTAGGGCAGCAGATTAGGGGTACATAGGGATAACGTAGGTTGCGGCGGTTTACGGAGCTGCAGATTAGGGGTTAAAAAAAATATGCAGGGGTCTGCGATAGCGGGGGCGGCAGATTAGGGGTTAATAAGTGTAAGGTTAGGGGTGTTTAGACTCGGGGGTACATGTTAGGGTGTTAGGTGCAGACGTAGGAAGTGTTTCCCCATAGGAAACAATGGGGCTGCGTTTACGAGCTGAACGCTGCTTTTTTGCAGGTGTTAGGTTTTTTTTCAGCTCAAACAGCCCCATTGTTTCCTATGGGAGAATCGTGCACGAGCACGTTTTTGAGGCCGGCCGCGTCCGTAAGCAACTCTGGTATCGAGAGTTGCATTTGCGGTAAAAATGCTCTACGCTCCTTTTTTGGAGCCTAACGCAGCATTTGATTAAACTCTCGATACCCAGAGTTTAAATTTATGGTGCGCCAGAAAAAGCCCGCGGAGCGTTAACAGCCCTTTTTACCGCCGAACTCCAAATCTAGGCCAAAGAATCTAGGGCCCGAGGGAGTTAGCAGTTTAAGTCTGGCTGGGTATAAAAGGTAAACTGCCCTACCCTCTGAGTTAGTCGCGAGCTAGCGGGGAAAATTCTTTACGCTTCCTCATTAGTTCTGAGGAATAATCCTGAAAAATGAGCAATTTAGAGCCTTCAAAATTACGGGTGACATTTTTCTAATAAGCACGCAGCAGTTCTACCTTCAATTGGAAATGTAGTAACTTGGACCATCACTTGTCTGGGCTGCGCATTATCCCTCTCCTGCTGTCTATCAGGTCCCACCCGATGTGCCCTTTCCACACTACCTTTAAAGATGTTGGGGATGAGTTTAAAGCACTAGGGGCAGGGTATTTTCAATAAAGTGAATAAGGTCTCTGGGCTTGACGCTCTCAGGAATCCCCAATATGCGCAAGTGTTGCGGCGGGACCTATTTTCTAAATCCTCCAGCCTCTGGTGTAAAACAATGTTTTCCTTAACTAGTACATCAATATGGGTACCATGAGTAACTGCAGTGTCCTCAAGCCCTGACACCCCTGTTCTCTATCTCAGTGAAGCGAACTGAAAAACTGTTTCATCTCCCCTGTTAAGTGATCTAGGCCCCTTCTGCAAGCTATCAATCCTGGGGAGAAAGATGGAGAAAGTTGCTGCACCACAACATGCGTATCGAGAGGTAGCCCATTAAAGTCCTGCACAGCAGAGGGCGTATCCTGTGTGTGGTCAGCAGCCCCCTGTTCTTTCCTGAGGACTTGTTTTTCCCTGACATTTTGCCCCCAGTCAAAAATCTATCCATGCAAGGGTACAATCTCTATCAGAGGTAGTGTCCCACCACCCCACTCCCCCTTAGTTATATGAAACACTTGGCACAGTAAATTAACACAGTCTATACAGAGTCTTAGTTGTATGAAACCTCTTTGCATATAATCACCAAAAGTCCAGGCAAGAAACAAACATGTATAAAAGAGTCTGTTTTCTTTTTCTTCTGTCTCCCTTCTCCTAACTTTTGGGTGGATCAGCCAAGGGGAATCCCTGTTGATTGTAGAGAGTTTTAACTGGCCTCAGTAGCAAGGGGGTTAGTAGTGATGAGAGAGGGCTATAAGGTGATTAGAGCCACTGATATTATAAAAAGTTCTCTGCAAAGCTGAGCGTTTGTGGCTTAAGGTGTGCTTCTCCCCAGGTGTTCTTACAGCTACTGAGTGTTATTATAGCACCGTCCAGGCCCCATGATTAGCTATCAGGGATAGTGCCAGGGCACTCTGTGAGAAGTACGTTCCCTTGTCTAGTGTTATACCAGAG